>NW_026972918.1:0-35183 GCF_036711695.1 Zophobas morio
TTTCCGAGCCCGTAGGGTATCTGATTGGCTTAAAAGTACAAGAAAACACTTCAAAAGTGACGTTTCTGAAGAATTTTAACAGTTTTCTTGTATCTACGAACGCCAGAATGCATAAAATTGACCTAAACGTCTCCTTTTCCTATTCTGAGTCGATTCTGCATGCTTTAAGTGTGTTTGGTGGCTCAGAACCATCAAAAACGTTGAAATATAGTTCAAATTCAATAAAAATCGACAAAAATACAGTTTCTAGCTAAAATTTGATGGTTTCGTAGAGAGATTTTCCGAGCCCGTAGGGTATCTGATTGGCTTAAAAGTACAAGAAAACACTTCAAAAGTGACGTTTCTGAAGAATTTTAACAGTTTTCTTGTATCTACGAACGCCAGAATGCATAAAATTGACCTAAACGTCTCCTTTTCCTATTCTGAGTCGATTCTGCATGCTTTAAGTGTGTTTGGTGGCTCAGAACCATCAAAAAACGTTGAAATATAGTTCAAATTCAATAAAAATCGACAAAAATACAGTTTCTAGCTAAAATTTGATGGTTTCGTTGCACTTTCCGAGCCCGTAGGGTATCTGATTGGCTTAAAAGTACAAGAAAACACTTCAAAAGTGACGTTTCTGAAGAATTTTAACAGTTTTCTTGTATCTACGAACGCCAGAATGCATAAAATTGACCTAAACGTCTCCTTTTCCTATTCTGAGTCGATTCTGCATGCTTTAAGTGTGTTTGGTGGCTCAGAACCATCAAAAAACGTTGAAATATAGTTCAAATTCAATAAAAATCGACAAAAATACAGTTTCTAGCTAAAATTTGATGGTTTCGTTGCACTTTCCGAGCCCGTAGGGTATCTGATTGGCTTAAAAGTACAAGAAAACACTTCAAAAGTGACGTTTCTGAAGAATTTTAACAGTTTTCTTGTATCTACGAACGCCAGAATGCATAAAATTGACCTAAACGTCTCCTTTTCCTATTCTGAGTCGATTCTGCATGCTTTAAATGTGTTTGGTGGCTCAGAACCATCAAAAAACGTTGAAATATAGTTCAAATTCAATAAAAATCGACAAAAATACAGTTTCTAGCTAAAATTTGATGGTTTCGTTGCACTTTCCGAGCCCGTAGGGTATCTGATTGGCTTAAAAGTACAAGAAAACACTTCAAAAGTGACGTTTCTGAAGAATTTTAACAGTTTTCTTGTATCTACGAACGCCAGAATGCATAAAATTGACCTAAACGTCTCCTTTTCCTATTCCGAGTCGATTCTGCATGCTTTAAGTGTGTTTGGTGGCTCAGAACCATCAAAAAACGTTGAAATATAGTTCAAATTCAATAAAAATCGACAAAAATACAGTTTCTAGCTAAAATTTGATGGTTTCGTTGCACTTTCCGAGCCCGTAGGGTATCTGATTGGCTTAAAAGTACAAGAAAACACTTCAAAAGTGACGTTTCTGAAGAATTTTAACAGTTTTCTTGTATCTACGAACGCCAGAATGCATAAAATTGACCTAAACGTCTCCTTTTCCTATTCTGAGTCGATTCTGCATGCTTTAAGTGTGTTTGGTGGCTCAGAACCATCAAAAAACGTTGAAATATAGTTCAAATTCAATAAAAATCGACAAAAATACAGTTTCTAGCTAAAATTTGATGGTTTCGTTGCACTTTCCGAGCCCGTAGGGTATCTGATTGGCTTAAAAGTACAAGAAAACGCTTCAAAAGTGACGTTTCTGAAGAATTTTAACAGTTTTCTTGTATCTACGAACGCCAGAATGCATAAAATTGACCTAAACGTCTCCTTTTCCTATTCTGAGTCGATTCTGCATGCTTTAAGTGTGTTTGGTGGCTCAGAACCATCAAAAAACGTTGAAATATAGTTCAAATTCAATAAAAATCGACAAAAATACAGTTTCTAGCTAAAATTTGATGGTTTCGTTGCACTTTCCGAGCCCGTAGGGTATCTGATTGGCTTAAAAGTACAAGAAAACACTTCAAAAGTGACGTTTCTGAAGAATTTTAACAGTTTTCTTGTATCTACGAACGCCAGAATGCATAAAATTGACCTAAACGTCTCCTTTTCCTATTCTGAGTCGATTCTGCATGCTTTAAGTGTGTTTGGTGGCTCAGAACCATCAAAAAACGTTGAAATATAGTTCAAATTCAATAAAAATCGACAAAAATACAGTTTCTAGCTAAAATTTGATGGTTTCGTTGCACTTTCCGAGCCCGTAGGGTATCTGATTGGCTTAACCCATTAATGCCCGAGTAATTTTTTTTTTATTATTTTGATAAAAATTAGCAAAACTTAATGCAATAGCCCTTCTAAACACAAACTAGCAAAGAAAACAACTTTTTTTTTTGTTAACTATGTTTATTTTATCGTATGATATTTCATACGCTGGTCAAAAGAGTGTATGTTTAAAAAACTTTTATTGAAAAATTAATAAAAAAATACTACTTTTTTCACAAAATATTTATTATGGTGTGTGGTAGGCTCTAAAACAATGTGCTGGATGGAGGCCTACATTGCACTTAACACATACAAACTTAGCACATTTCCCACAAAAGCAGCATTTTCGTTGAGTACTGTTGCTATCTACCAGGTGGTCCACGCCATCGTATCTAATTTCGGGCAAAACGGCTCTAGTACATTTTGGTTTTGGTCCACCCAAATGTGGAGGCGATGAAAGCAAAGCTAAAACTATTCTGCGAACGAATTCTAGTAAACCAACTTTTGGATGTGCAAATCTATACAGCATCCACATATTTACAACTGCTCCGTTAAAACAAAATCTTACATATGGCCAATACCACTTTTTGGAACGTATGCGAATGCGATATAAGCCTCTCATTTTATCAAACAAATCAACTCCCCCCATTCCTTGGTTATATATGCTGACCAAAGATGGTTGTTCAATTGACACTGTACTTTTATCCTTTCTAGACCATCGCTTGCACGAACCCTTAGATAAGCATATGTCATTGTTGATTAGGTTTGTTGCTATATTAACTTGATTATTATCATGCCATTTCACCAGTGTAATACTACCTTCCTTTTCTTGTAACACATAAGAACTTCCACGTTTTTCTTTCTTCAGATCTTTGAGACGCGCTTTATCAATTCTGTCTGCTCGAATTGTACCAACGCAATTTATATCATAAGCTCGAAGATTATGGAGCAATGAAAGGGAATTAAAAAAGTTATCTAGATAAACCGTAAAAAAAAACTGTCTTACCTTTTACCGCCCAAGGTATGATTTTTCATACGCAAGCTATTGAATTCAATTTTAGGTAAAAAAAAATGCAAAACATGTGAAAAAAAATCATAAACAAAATCTACAGACTTTATTTTATATATATCGCAAGAAACATGCATGGATTTTTCTCTTGTAGAAAAAATAAAAAATTGTAAACTTACCTCTTACTCATTCTGCAAAAAATGAAGGACACCGTTTTGCAAAAACCAATATGATAATGTAACTTTGTTTTAAACAATCTCCAATGAATAAGTACTCGAAAGACCATTAAAAAAGGTAGAGTTTGATATATTTCAAAAGCCGGTTCGTTGTCTTTTGTTTTAAGTACCTAACCTCAAACAGTTCCGTTCATATGGTATGAAAAATCATACGGTGGGCAGTAATGGGTTAAAAGTACAAGAAAACACTTCAAAAGTGACGTTTCTGAAGAATTTTAACAGTTTTCTTGTATCTACGAACGCCAGAATGCATAAAATTGACCTAAACGTCTCCTTTTCCTATTCTGAGTCGATTCTGCATGCTTTAAGTGTGTTTGGTGGCTCAGAACCATCAAAAAACGTTGAAATATAGTTCAAATTCAATAAAAATCGACAAAAATACAGTTTCTAGCTAAAATTTGATGGTTTCGTTGCACTTTCCGAGCCCGTAGGGTATCTGATTGGCTTAAAAGTACAAGAAAACACTTCAAAAGTGACGTTTCTGAAGAATTTTAACAGTTTTCTTGTATCTACGAACGCCAGAATGCATAAAATTGACCTAAACGTCTCCTTTTCCTATTCTGAGTCGATTCTGCATGCTTTAAGTGTGTTTGGTGGCTCAGAACCATCAAAAAACGTTGAAATATAGTTCAAATTCAATAAAAATCGACAAAAATACAGTTTCTAGCTAAAATTTGATGGTTTCGTTGCACTTTCCGAGCCCGTAGGGTATCTGATTGGCTTAAAAGTACAAGAAAACACTTCAAAAGTGACGTTTCTGAAGAATTTTAACAGTTTTCTTGTATCTACGAACGCCAGAATGCATAAAATTGACCTAAACGTCTCCTTTTCCTATTCTGAGTCGATTCTGCATGCTTTAAGTGTGTTTGGTGGCTCAGAACCATCAAAAAACGTTGAAATATAGTTCAAATTCAATAAAAATCGACAAAAATACAGTTTCTAGCTAAGATTTGATGGTTTCGTTGCACTTTCCGAGCCCGTAGGGTATCTGATTGGCTTAAAAGTACAAGAAAACACTTCAAAAGTGACGTTTCTGAAGAATTTTAACAGTTTTCTTGTATCTACGAACGCCAGAATGCATAAAATTGACCTAAACGTCTCCTTTTCCTATTCTGAGTCGATTCTGCATGCTTTAAGTGTGTTTGGTGGCTCAGAACCATCAAAAAACGTTGAAATATAGTTCAAATTCAATAAAAATCGACAAAAATACAGTTTCTAGCTAAAATTTGATGGTTTCGTTGCACTTTCCGAGCCCCTAGGGTATCTGATTGGCTTAAAAGTACAAGAAAACACTTCAAAAGTGACGTTTCTGAAGAATTTTAACAGTTTTCTTGTATCTACGAACGCCAGAATGCATAAAATTGACCTAAACGTCTCCTTTTCCTATTCTGAGTCGATTCTGCATGCTTTAAGTGTGTTTGGTGGCTCAGAACCATCAAAAAACGTTGAAATATAGTTCAAATTCAATAAAAATCGACAAAAATACAGTTTCTAGCTAAAATTTGATGGTTTCGTTGCACTTTCCGAGCCCGTAGGGTATCTGATTGGCTTAAAAGTACAAGAAAACACTTCAAAAGTGACGTTTCTGAAGAATTTTAACAGTTTTCTTGTATCTACGAACGCCAGAATGCATAAAATTGACCTAAACGTCTCCTTTTCCTATTCTGAGCCGATTCTGCATGCTTTAAGTGTGTTTGGTGGCTCAGAACCATCAAAAAACGTTGAAATATAGTTCAAATTCAATAAAAATCGACAAAAATACAGTTTCTAGCTAAAATTTGATGGTTTCATTGCACTTTCCGAGCCCGTAGGGTATCTGATTGGCTTAAAAGTACAAGAAAACACTTCAAAAGTGACGTTTCTGAAGAATTTTAACAGTTTTCTTGTATCTACGAACGCCAGAATGCATAAAATTGACCTAAACGTCTCCTTTTCCTATTCTGAGTCGATTCTGCATGCTTTAAGTGTGTTTGGTGGCTCAGAACCATCAAAAAACGTTGAAATATAGTTCAAATTCAATAAAAATCGACAAAAATACAGTTTCTAGCTAAAATTTGATGGTTTCGTTGCACTTTCCGAGCCCGTAGGGTATCTGATTGGCTTAAAAGTACAAGAAAACACTTCAAAAGTGACGTTTCTGAAGAATTTTAACAGTTTTCTTGTATCTACGAACGCCAGAATGCATAAAATTGACCTAAACGTCTCCTTTTCCTATTCTGAGTCGATTCTGCATGCTTTAAGTGTGTTTGGTGGCTCAGAACCATCAAAAAACGTTGAAATATAGTTCAAATTCAATAAAAATCGACAAAAATACAGTTTCTAGCTAAAATTTGATGGTTTCGTTGCACTTTCCGAGCCCGTAGGGTATCTGATTGGCTTAAAAGTACAAGAAAACACTTCAAAAGTGACGTTTCTGAAGAATTTTAACAGTTTTCTTGTATCTACGAACGCCAGAATGCATAAAATTGACCTAAACGTCTCCTTTTCCCATTCTGAGTCGATTCTGCATGCTTTAAGTGTGTTTGGTGGCTCAGAACCATCAAAAAACGTTGAAATATAGTTCAAATTCAATAAAAATCGACAAAAATACAGTTTCTAGCTAAAATTTGATGGTTTCGTTGCACTTTCCGAGCCCGTAGGGTATCTGATTGGCTTAAAAGTACAAGAAAACACTTCAAAAGTGACGTTTCTGAAGAATTTTAACAGTTTTCTTGTATCTACGAACGCCAGAATGCATAAAATTGACCTAAACGTCTCCTTTTCCTATTCTGAGTCGATTCTGCATGCTTTAAGTGTGTTTGGTGGCTCAGAACCATCAAAAAACGTTGAAATATAGTTCAAATTCAATAAAAATCGACAAAAATACAGTTTCTAGCTAAAATTTGATGGTTTCGTTGCACTTTCCGAGCCCGTAGGGTATCTGATTGGCTTAAAAGTACAAGAAAACACTTCAAAAGTGACGTTTCTGAAGAATTTTAACAGTTTTCTTGTATCTACGAACGCCAGAATGCATAAAATTGACCTAAACGTCTCCTTTTCCTATTCTGAGTCGATTCTGCATGCTTTAAGTGTGTTTGGTGGCTCAGAACCATCAAAAAACGTTGAAATATAGTTCAAATTCAATAAAAATCGACAAAAATACAGTTTCTAGCTAAAATTTGATGGTTTCGTTGCACTTTCCGAGCCCGTAGGGTATCTGATTGGCTTAAAAGTACAAGAAAACACTTCAAAAGTGACGTTTCTGAAGAATTTTAACAGTTTTCTTGTATCTACGAACGCCAGAATGCATAAAATTGACCTAAACGTCTCCTTTTCCTATTCTGAGTCGATTCTGCATGCTTTAAGTGTGTTTGGTGGCTCAGAACCATCAAAAAACATTGAAATATAGTTCAAATTCAATAAAAATCGACAAAAATACAGTTTCTAGCTAAAATTTGATGGTTTCGTTGCACTTTCCGAGCCCGTAGGGTATCTGATTGGCTTAAAAGTACAAGAAAACACTTCAAAAGTGACGTTTCTGAAGAATTTTAACAGTTTTCTTGTATCTACGAACGCCAGAATGCATAAAATTGACCTAAACGTCTCCTTTTCCTATTCTGAGTCGATTCTGCATGCTTTAAGTGTGTTTGGTGGCTCAGAACCATCAAAAAACGTTGAAATATAGTTCAAATTCAATAAAAATCGACAAAAATACAGTTTCTAGCTAAAATTTGATGGTTTCGTTGCACTTTCCGAGCCCGTAGGGTATCTGATTGGCTTAAAAGTACAAGAAAACACTTCAAAAGTGACGTTTCTGAAGAATTTTAACAGTTTTCTTGTATCTACGAACGCCAGAATGCATAAAATTGACCTAAACGTCTCCTTTTCCTATTCTGAGTCGATTCTGCATGCTTTAAGTGTGTTTGGTGGCTCAGAACCATCAAAAAACGTTGAAATATAGTTCAAATTCAATAAAAATCGACAAAAATACAGTTTCTAGCTAAAATTTTATGGTTTCGTTGCACTTTCCGAGCCCGTAGGGTATCTGATTGGCTTAAAAGTACAAGAAAACACTTCAAAAGTGACGTTTCTGAAGAATTTTAACAGTTTTCTTGTATCTACGAACGCCAGAATGCATAAAATTGACCTAAACGTCTCCTTTTCCTATTCTGAGTCGATTCTGCATGCTTTAAGTGTGTTTGGTGGCTCAGAACCATCAAAAAACGTTGAAATATAGTTCAAATTCAATAAAAATCGACAAAAATACAGTTTCTAGCTAAAATTTGATGGTTTCGTTGCACTTTCCGAGCCCGTAGGGTATCTGATTGGCTTAAAAGTCCAAGAAAACACTTCAAAAGTGACGTTTCTGAAGAATTTTAACAGTTTTCTTGTATCTATGAACGCCAGAATGCATAAAATTGACCTAAACGTCTCCTTTTCCTATTCTGAGTCGATTCTGCATGCTTTAAGTGTGTTTGGTGGCTCAGAACCATCAAAAAACGTTGAAATATAGTTCAAATTCAATAAAAATCGACAAAAATACAGTTTCTAGCTAAAATTTGATGGTTTCGTTGCACTTTCCGAGCCCGTTGGGTATCTGATTGGCTCAAAAGTACAAGAAAACACTTCAAAAGTGACGTTTCTGAAGAATTTTAACAGTTTTCTTGTATCTACGAACGCCAGAATGCATAAAATTGACCTAAACGTCTCCTTTTCCTATTCTGAGTCGATTCTGCATGCTTTAAGTGTGTTTGGTGGCTCAGAACCATCAAAAAACGTTGAAATATAGTTCAAATTCAATAAAAATCGACAAAAATACGGTTTCTAGCTAAAATTTGATGGTTTCGTTGCACTTTCCGAGCCCGTAGGGTATCTGATTGGCTTAAAAGTACAAGAAAACACTTCAAAAGTGATGTTTCTGAAGAATTTTAACAGTTTTCTTGTATCTACGAACGCCAGAATGCATAAAATTGACCTAAACGTCTCCTTTTCCTATTCTGAGTCGATTCTGCATGCTTTAAGTGTGTTTGGTGGCTCAGAACCATCAAAAAACGTTGAAATATAGTTCAAATTCAATAAAAATCGACAAAAATACAGTTTCTAGCTAAAATTTGATGGTTTCGTTGCACTTTCCGAGCCCGTAGGGTATCTGATTGGCTTAAAAGTACAAGAAAACACTTCAAAAGTGACGTTTCTGAAGAATTTTAACAGTTTTCTTGTATCGACGAACGCCAGAATGCATAAAATTGACCTAAACGTCTCCTTTTCCTATTCTGAGTCGATTCTGCATGCTTTAAGTGTGTTTGGTGGCTCAGAACCATCAAAAAACGTTGAAATATAGTTCAAATTCAATAAAAATCGACAAAAATACAGTTTCTAGCTAAAATTTGATGGTTTCGTTGCACTTTCCGAGCCCGTAGGGTATCTGATTGGCTTAAAAGTACAAGAAAACACTTCAAAAGTGACGTTTCTGAAGAATTTTAACAGTTTTCTTGTATCTACGAACGCCAGAATGCATAAAATTGACCTAAACGTCTCCTTTTCCTATTCTGAGTCGATTCTGCATGCTTTAAGTGTGTTTGGTGGCTCAGAACCATCAAAAAACGTTGAAATATAGTTCAAATTCAATAAAAATCGACAAAAATACAGTTTCTAGCTAAAATTTGATGGTTTCGTTGCACTTTCCGAGCCCGTAGGGTATCTGATTGGCTTAAAAGTACAAGAAAACACTTCAAAAGTGACGTTTCTGAAGAATTTTAACAGTTTTCTTGTATCTACGAACGCCAGAATGCATAAAATTGACCTAAACGTCTCCTTTTCCTATTCTGAGTCGATTCTGCATGCTTTAAGTGTGTTTGGTGGCTCAGAACCATCAAAAAACGTTGAAATATAGTTCAAATTCAATAAAAATCGACAAAAATACAGTTTCTAGCTAAAATTTGATGGTTTCGTTGCACTTTCCGAGCCCGTAGGGTATCTGATTGGCTTAAAAGTACAAGAAAACACTTCAAAAGTGACGTTTCTGAAGAATTTTAACAGTTTTCTTGTATCTACGAACGCCAGAATGCATAAAATTGACCTAAACGTCTCCTTTTCCTATTCTGAGTCGATTCTGCATGCTTTAAGTGTGTTTGGTGGCTCAGAACCATCAAAAAACGTTGAAATATAGTTCAAATTCAATAAAAATCGACAAAAATACAGTTTCTAGCTAAAATTTGATGGTTTCGTTGCACTTTCCGAGCCCGTAGGGTATCTGATTGGCTTAAAAGTCCAAGAAAACACTTCAAAAGTGACGTTTCTGAAGAATTTTAACAGTTTTCTTGTATCTACGAACGCCAGAATGCATAAAATTGACCTAAACGTCTCCTTTTCCTATTCTGAGTCGATTCTGCATGCTTTAAGTGTGTTTGGTGGCTCAGAACCATCAAAAAACGTTGAAATATAGTTCAAATTCAATAAAAATCGACAAAAATACAGTTTCTAGCTAAAATTTGATGGTTTCGTTGCACTTTCCGAGCACGTAGGGTATCTGATTGGCTTAAAAGTACAAGAAAACACTTCAAAAGTGACGTTTCTGAAGAATTTTAACAGTTTTCTTGTATCTATGAACGCCAGAATGCATAAAATTGACCTAAACGTCTCCTTTTCCTATTCTGAGTCGATTCTGCATGCTTTAAGTGTGTTTGGTGGCTCAGAACCATCAAAAAACGTTGAAATATAGTTCAAATTCAATAAAAATCGACAAAAATACAGTTTCTAGCTAAAATTTGATGGTTTCGTTGCACTTTCCGAGCCCGTAGGGTATCTGATTGGCTCAAAAGTACAAGAAAACACTTCAAAAGTGACGTTTCTGAAGAATTTTAACAGTTTTCTTGTATCTACGAACGCCAGAATGCATAAAATTGACCTAAACGTCTCCTTTTCCTATTCTGAGTCGATTCTGCATGCTTTAAGTGTGTTTGGTGGCTCAGAACCATCAAAAAACGTTGAAATATAGTTCAAATTCAATAAAAATCGACAAAAATACGGTTTCTAGCTAAAATTTGATGGTTTCGTTGCACTTTCCGAGCCCGTAGGGTATCTGATTGGCTTAAAAGTACAAGAAAACACTTCAAAAGTGATGTTTCTGAAGAATTTTAACAGTTTTCTTGTATCTACGAACGCCAGAATGCATAAAATTGACCTAAACGTCTCCTTTTCCTATTCTGAGTCGATTCTGCATGCTTTAAGTGTGTTTGGTGGCTCAGAACCATCAAAAAACGTTGAAATATAGTTCAAATTCAATAAAAATCGACAAAAATACAGTTTCTAGCTAAAATTTGATGGTTTCGTTGCACTTTCCGAGCCCGTAGGGTATCTGATTGGCTTAAAAGTACAAGAAAACACTTCAAAAGTGACGTTTCTGAAGAATTTTAACAGTTTTCTTGTATCGACGAACGCCAGAATGCATAAAATTGACCTAAACGTCTCCTTTTCCTATTCTGAGTCGATTCTGCATGCTTTAAGTGTGTTTGGTGGCTCAGAACCATCAAAAAACGTTGAAATATAGTTCAAATTCAATAAAAATCGACAAAAATACAGTTTCTAGCTAAAATTTGATGGTTTCGTTGCACTTTCCGAGCCCGTAGGGTATCTGATTGGCTTAAAAGTACAAGAAAACACTTCAAAAGTGACGTTTCTGAAGAATTTTAACAGTTTTCTTGTATCTACGAACGCCAGAATGCATAAAATTGACCTAAACGTCTCCTTTTCCTATTCTGAGTCGATTCTGCATGCTTTAAGTGTGTTTGGTGGCTCAGAACCATCAAAAAACGTTGAAATATAGTTCAAATTCAATAAAAATCGACAAAAATACAGTTTCTAGCTAAAATTTGATGGTTTCGTTGCACTTTCCGAGCCCGTAGGGTATCTGATTGGCTTAAAAGTACAAGAAAACACTTCAAAAGTGACGTTTCTGAAGAATTTTAACAGTTTTCTTGTATCTACGAACGCCAGAATGCATAAAATTGACCTAAACGTCTCCTTTTCCTATTCTGAGTCGATTCTGCATGCTTTAAGTGTGTTTGGTGGCTCAGAACCATCAAAAAACGTTGAAATATAGTTCAAATTCAATAAAAATCGACAAAAATACAGTTTCTAGCTAAAATTTGATGGTTTCGTTGCACTTTCCGAGCCCGTAGGGTATCTGATTGGCTTAAAAGTACAAGAAAACACTTCAAAAGTGACGTTTCTGAAGAATTTTAACAGTTTTCTTGTATCTACGAACGCCAGAATGCATAAAATTGACCTAAACGTCTCCTTTTCCTATTCTGAGTCGATTCTGCATGCTTTAAGTGTGTTTGGTGGCTCAGAACCATCAAAAAACGTTGAAATATAGTTCAAATTCAATAAAAATCGACAAAAATACAGTTTCTAGCTAAAATTTGATGGTTTCGTTGCACTTTCCGAGCCCGTAGGATATCTGATTGGCTTAAAAGTACAAGAAAACACTTCAAAAGTGACGTTTCTGAAGAATTTTAACAGTTTTCTTGTATCTACGAACGCCAGAATGCATAAAATTGACCTAAACGTCTCCTTTTCCTATTCTGAGTCGATTCTGCATGCTTTAAGTGTGTTTGGTGGCTCAGAACCATCAAAAAACGTTGAAATATAGTTCAAATTCAATAAAAATCGACAAAAATACAGTTTCTAGCTAAAATTTGATGGTTTCGTTGCACCTTCCGAGCCCGTAGGGTATCTGATTGGCTTAAAAGTACAAGAAAACACTTCAAAAGTGACGTTTCTGAAGAATTTTAACAGTTTTCTTGTATCTACGAACGGCAGAATGCATAAAATTGACCTAAACGTCTCCTTTTCCTATTCTGAGTCGATTCTGCATGCTTTAAGTGTGTTTGGTGGCTCAGAACCATCAAAAAACGTTGAAATATAGTTCAAATTCAATAAAAATCGACAAAAATACAGTTTCTAGCTAAAATTTGATGGTTTCGTTGCACTTTCCGAGCCCGTAGGGTATCTGATTGGCTTAAAAGTACAAGAAAACACTTCAAAATTGACGTTTCTGAAGAATTTTAACAGTTTTCTTGTATCTACGAACGCCAGAATGCATAAAATTGACCTAAACGTCTCCTTTTCCTATTCTGAGTCGATTCTGCATGCTTTAAGTGTGTTTGGTGCCTCAGAACCATCAAAAAACATTGAAATATAGTTCAAATTCAATAAAAATCGACAAAAATACAGTTTCTAGCTAAAATTTGATGGTTTCGTTGCACTTTCCGAGCCCGTAGGTTATCTGATTGGCTTAAAAGTACAAGAAAACACTTCAAAAGTGACGTTTCTGAAGAATTTTAACAGTTTTCTTGTATCTACGAACGCTAGAATGCATAAAATTGACCTAAACGTCTCCTTTTCCTATTCTGAGTCGATTCTGCATGCTTTAAGTGTGTTTGGTGGCTCAGAACCATCAAAAAACATTGAAATATAGTTCAAATTCAATAAAAATCGACAAAAATACAGTTTCTAGCTAAAATTTGATGGTTTCGTTGCACTTTCCGAGCCCGTAGGGTATCTGATTGGCTTAAAAGTACAAGAAAACACTTCAAAAGTGACGTTTCTGAAGAATTTTAACAGTTTTCTTGTATCTACGAACGCCAGAATGCATAAAATTGACCTAAACGTCTCCTTTTCCTATTCTGAGTCGATTCTGCATGCTTTAAGTGTGTTTGGTGGCTCAGAACCATCAAAAAACGTTGAAATATAGTTCAAATTCAATAAAAATCGACAAAAATACAGTTTCTAGCTAAAATTTGATGGTTTCGTTGCACTTTCTGAGCCCGTAGGGTATCTGATTGGCTTAAAAGTACAAGAAAACACTTCAAAAGTGACGTTTCTGAAGAATTTTAACAGTTTTCTTGTATCTACGAACGCCAGAATGCATAAAATTGACCTAAACGTCTCCTTTTCCTATTCTGAGTCGATTCTGCATGCTTTAAGTGTGTTTGGTGGCTCAGAACCATCAAAAAACGTTGAAATATAGTTCAAATTCAATAAAAATCGACAAAAATACAGTTTCTAGCTAAAATTTGACGGTTTCGTTGCACTTTCCGAGCCCGTAGGGTATCTGATTGGCTTAAAAGTACAAGAAAACACTTCAAAAGTGACGTTTCTGAAGAATTTTAACAGTTTTCTTGTATCTACGAACGCCAGAATGCATAAAATTGACCTAAACGTCTCCTTTTCCTATTCTGAGCCGATTCTGCATGCTTTAAGTGTGTTTGGTGGCTCAGAACCATCAAAAAACGTTGAAATATAGTTCAAATTCAATAAAAATCGACAAAAATACAGTTTCTAGCTAAAATTTGATGGTTTCGTTGCACTTTCCGAGCCCGTAGGGTATCTGATTGGCTTAAAAGTACAAGAAAACACTTCAAAAGTGACGTTTCTGAAGAATTTTAACAGTTTTCTTGTATCTACGAACGCCAGAATGCATAAAATTGACCTAAACGTCTCCTTTTCCTATTCTGAGTCGATTCTGCATGCTTTAAGTGTGTTTGGTGGCTCAGAACCATCAAAAAACGTTGAAATATAGTTCAAATTCAATAAAAATCGACAAAAATACAGTTTCTAGCTAAAATTTGATGGTTTCGTTGCACTTTCCGAGCCCGTAGGGTATCTGATTGGCTTAAAAGTACAAGAAAACACTTCAAAAGTGACGTTTCTGAAGAATTTTAACAGTTTTCTTGTATCTACGAACGCCAGAATGCATAAAATTGACCTAAACGTCTCCTTTTCCTATTCTGAGTCGATTCTGCATGCTTTAAGTGTGTTTGGTGGCTCAGAACCATCAAAAAACGTTGAAATATAGTTCAAATTCAATAAAAATCGACAAAAATACAGTTTCTAGCTAAAATTTGATGGTTTCGTTGCACTTTCCGAGCCCGTAGGGTATCTGATTGGCTTAAAAGTACAAGAAAACATTTCAAAAGTGACGTTTCTGAAGAATTTTAACAGTTTTCTTGTATCTACGAACGCCAGAATGCATAAAATTGACCTAAACGTCTCCTTTTCCTATTCTGAGTCGATTCTGCATGCTTTAAGTGTGTTTGGTGGCTCAGAACCATCAAAAAACGTTGAAATATAGTTCAAATTCAATAAAAATCGACAAAAATACAGTTTCTAGCTAAAATTTGATGGTTTCGTTGCACTTTCCGAGCCCGTAGGGTATCTGATTGGCTTAAAAGTACAAGAAAACACTTCAAAAGTGATGTTTCTGAAGAATTTTAACAGTTTTCTTGTATCTACGAACGCCAGAATGCATAAAATTGACCTAAACGTCTCCTTTTCCTATACTGAGTCGATTCTGCATGCTTTAAGTGTGTTTGGTGGCTCAGAACCATCAAAAAACGTTGAAATATAGTTCAAATTCAATAAAAATCGACAAAAATACAGTTTCTAGCTAAAATTTGATGGTTTCGTTGCACTTTCCGAGCCCGTAGGGTATCTGATTGGCTTAAAAGTACAAGAAAACACTTCAAAAGTGACGTTTCTGAAGAATTTTAACAGTTTTCTTGTATCTACGAACGCCAGAATGCATAAAATTGACCTAAACGTCTCCTTTTCCTATTCTGAGTCGATTCTGCATGCTTTAAGTGTGTCTGGTGGCTCAGAACCATCAAAAAACGTTGAAATATAGTTCAAATTCAATAAAAATCGACAAAAATACAGTTTCTAGCTAAAATTTGATGGTTTCGTTGCACTTTCCGAGCCCGTAGGGTATCTGATTGGCTTAAAAGTACAAGAAAACACTTCAAAAGTAACGTTTCTGAAGAATTTTAACAGTTTTCTTGTATCTACGAACGCCAGAATGCTAAAATTGACCTAAACGTCTCCTTTTCCTATTCTGAGTCGATTCTGCATGCTTTAAGTGTGTTTGGTGGCTCAGAACCATCAAAAAACGTTGAAATATAGTTCAAATTCAATAAAAATCGACAAAAATACAGTTTCTAGCTAAAACTTGATGGTTTCGTTGCACTTTCCGAGCCCGTAGGGTATCTGATTGGCTTAAAAGTACAAGAAAACACTTCAAAAGTGACGTTTCTGAAGAATTTTAACAGTTTTCTTGTATCTACGAACGCCAGAATGCATAAAATTGACCTAAACGTCTCCTTTTCCTATTCTGAGTCGATTCTGCATGCTTTAAGTGTGTTTGGTGGCTCAGAACCATCAAAAAACGTTGAAATATAGTTCAAATTCAATAAAAATCGACAAAAATACAGTTTCTAGCTAAAATTTGATGGTTTCGTTGCACTTTCCGAGCCCGTAGGGTATCTGATTGGCTTAAAAGTACAAGAAAACACTTCAAAAGTGACGTTTCTGAAGAATTTTAACAGTTTTCTTGTATCTACGAACGCCAGAATGCATAAAATTGACCTAAACGTCTCCTTTTCCTATTCTGAGTCGATTCTGCATGCTTTAAGTGTGTTTGGTGGCTCAGAACCATCAAAAAACGTTGAAATATTGTTCAAATTCAATAAAAATCGACAAAAATACAGTTTCTAGCTAAAATTTGATGGTTTCGTTGCACTTTCCGAGCCCGTAGGGTATCTGATTGGCTTAAAAGTACAAGAAAACACTTCAAAAGTGACGTTTCTGAAGAATTTTAACAGTTTTCTTGTATCTACGAACGCCAGAATCCATAAAATTGACCTAAACGTCTCCTTTTCCTATTCTGAGTCGATTCTGCATGCTTTAAGTGTGTTTGGTGGCTCAGAACCATCAAAAAACGTTGAAATATAGTTCAAATTCAATAAAAATCGACAAAAATACAGTTTCTAGCTAAAATTTGATGGTTTCGTTGCACTTTCCGAGCCCGTAGGGTATCTGATTGGCTTAAAAGTACAAGAAAACACTTCAAAAGTGACGTTTCTGAAGAATTTTAACAGTTTTCTTGTATCTACGAACGCCAGAATGCATAAAATTGACCTAAACGTCTCCTTTTCCTATTCTGAGTCGATTCTGCATGCTTTAAGTGTGTTTGGTGGCTCAGAACCATCAAAAAACGTTGAAATATAGTTCAAATTCAATAAAAATCGACAAAAATACAGTTTCTAGCTAAAATTTGATGGTTTCGTTGCACATTCCGAGCCCGTAGGTTATCTGATTGGCTTAAAAGTACAAGAAAACACTTCAAAAGTGACGTTTCTGAAGAATTTTAACAGTTTTCTTGTATCTACGAACGCCAGAATGCATAAAATTGACCTAAACGTCTCCTTTTCCTATTCTGAGTCGATTCTGCATGCTTTAAGTGTGTTTGGTGGCTCAGAACCATCAAAAAACGTTGAAATATAGTTCAAATTCAATAAAAATCGACAAAAATACAGTTTCTAGCTAAAATTTGATGGTTTCGTTGCACTTTCCGAGCCCGTAGGGTATCTGATTGGCTTAAAAGTACAAGAAAACACTTCAAAAGTGACGTTTCTGAAGAATTTTAACAGTTTTCTTGTATCTACGAACGCCAGAATGCATAAAATTGACCTAAACGTCTCCTTTTCCTATTCTGAGTCGATTCTGCATGCTTTAAGTGTGTTTGGTGGCTCAGAACCATCAAAAAACGTTGAAATATAGTTCAAATTCCATAAAAATCGACAAAAATACAGTTTCTAGCTAAAATTTGATGGTTTCGTTGCACTTTCCGAGCCCGTAGGGTATCTGATTGGCTTAAAAGTACAAGAAAACACTTCAAAAGTGACGTTTCTGAAGAATTTTAACAGTTTTCTTGTATCTACGAACGCCAGAATGCATAAAATTGACCTAAACGTCTCCTTTTCCTATTCTGAATCGATTCTGCATGCTTTAAGTGTGTTTGGTGGCTCAGAACCATCAAAAAACGTTGAAATATAGTTCAAATTCAATAAAAATCGACAAAAATACAATTTCTAGCTAAAATTTGATGGTTTCGTTGCACTTTCCGAGCCCGTAGGGTATCTGATTGGCTTAAAAGTACAAGAAAACACTTCAAAAGTGACGTTTCTGAAGAATTTTAACAGTTTTCTTGTATCTACGAACGCCAGAATGCATAAAATTGACCTAAACTTCTCCTTTTCCTATTCTGAGTCGATTCTGCATGCTTTAAGTGTGTTTGGTGGCTCAGAACCATCAAAAAACGTTGAAATATAGTTAAAATTCAATAAAAATCGACAAAAATACAGTTTCTAGCTAAAATTTGATGGTTTCGTTGCACTTTCCGAGCCCGTAGGGTATCTGATTGGCTTAAAAGTACAAGAAAACACTTCAAAAGTGACGTTTCTGAAGAATTTTAACAGTTTTCTTGTATCTACGAACGCCAGAATGCATAAAATTGACCTAGACGTCTCCTTTTCCTATTCTGAGTCGATTCTGCATGCTTTAAGTGTGTTTGGTGGCTCAGAACCATCAAAAAACGTTGAAATATAGTTCAAATTCAATAAAAATCGACAAAAATACAGTTTCTAGCTAAAATTTGATGGTTTCGTTGCACTTTCCGAGCCCGTAGGGTATCTGATTGGCTTAAAAGTACAAGAAAACACTTCAAAAGTGACGTTTCTGAAGAATTTTAACAGTTTTCTTGTATCTACGAACGCCAGAATGCATAAAATTGACCTAAACGTCTCCCTTTCCTATTCTGAGTCGATTCTGCATGCTTTAAGTGTGTTTGGTGGCTCAGAACCATCAAAAAACGTTGAAATATAGATCAAATTCAATAAAAATCGACAAAAATACAGTTTCTAGCTAAAATTTGATGGTTTCGTTGCACTTTCCGAGCCCGTAGGGTATCTGATTGGCTTAAAAGTACAAGAAAACACTTCAAAAGTGACGTTTCTGAAGAATTTTAACAGTTTTCTTGTATCTACGAACGCCAGAATGCATAAAATTGACCTAAACTTCTCCTTTTCCTATTCTGAGTCGATTCTGCATGCTTTAAGTGTGTTTGGTGGCTCAGAACCATCAAAAAACGTTGAAATATAGTTCAAATTCAATAAAAATCGACAAAAATACAGTTTCTAGCTAAAATTTGATGGTTTCGTTGCACTTTCCGAGCCCGTAGGGTATCTGATTGGCTTAAAAGTACAAGAAAACACTTCAAAAGTGACGTTTCTGAAGAATTTTAACAGTTTTCTTGTATCTACGAACGCCAGAATGCATAAAATTGACCTAAACGTCTCCTTTTCCTATTCTGAGTCGATTCTGCATGCTTTAAGTGTGTTTGGTGGCTCAGAACCATCAAAAAACGTTGAAATATAGTTCAAATTCAATAAAAATCGACAAAAATACAGTTTCTAGCTAAAATTTGATGGTTTCGTTGCACTTTCCGAGCCCGTAGGGTATCTGATTGGCTTAAAAGTACAAGAAAACACTTCAAAAGTGACGTTTCTGAAGAATTTTAACAGTTTTCTTGTATCTACGAACGCCAGAATGCATAAAATTGACCTAAACTTCTCCTTTTCCTATTCTGAGTCGATTCTGCATGCTTTAAGTGTGTTTGGTGGCTCAGAACCATCAAAAAACGTTGAAATATAGTTCAAATTCAATAAAAATCGACAAAAATACAGTTTCTAGCTAAAATTTGATGGTTTCGTTGCACTTTCCGAGCCCGTAGGGTATCTGATTGGCTTAAAAGTACAAGAAAACACTTCAAAAGTGACGTTTCTGAAGAATTTTAACAGTTTTCTTGTATCTACGAACGCCAGAATGCATAAAATTGACCTAAACGTCTCCTTTTCCTATTCTGAGTCGATTCTGCATGCTTTAAGTGTGTTTGGTGGCTCAGAACCATCAAAAAACGTTGAAATATAGTTCAAATTCAATAAAAATCGACAAAAATACAGTTTCTAGCTAAAATTTGATGGTTTCGTTGCACTTTCCGAGCCCGTAGGGTATCTGATTGGCTTAAAAGTACAAGAAAACACTTCAAAAGTGACGTTTCTGAAGAATTTTAACAGTTTTCTTGTATCTACGAACGCCAGAATGCATAAAATTGACCTAAACGTCTCCTTTTCCTATTCTGAGTCGATTCTGCATGCTTTAAGTGTGTTTGGTGGCTCAGAACCATCAAAAAACGTTGAAATATAGTTCAAATTCAATAAAAATCGACAAAAATACAGTTTCTAGCTAAAATTTGATGGTTTCGTTGCACTTTCCGAGCCCGTAGGGTATCTGATTGGCTTAAAAGTACAAGAAAACACTTCAAAAGTGACGTTTCTGAAGAATTTTAACAGTTTTCTTGTATCTACGAACGCCAGAATGCATAAAATTGACTTAAACTTCTCCTTTTCCTATTCTGAGTCGATTCTGCATGCTTTAAGTGTGTTTGGTGGCTCAGAACCATCAAAACACGTTGAAATATAGTTCAAATTCAATAAAAATCGACAAAAATACAGTTTCTAGCTAAAATTTGATGGTTTCGTTGCACTTTCCGAGCCCGTAGGGTATCTGATTGGCTTAAAAGTACAAGAAAACACTTCAAAAGTGACGTTTCTGAAGAATTTTAACAGTTTTCTTGTATCTACGAACGCCAGAATGCATAAAATTGACCTAAACGTCTCCTTTTCCTATTCTGAGTCGATTCTGCATGCTTTAAGTGTGTTTGGTGGCTCAGAACCATCAAAAAACATTGAAATATAGTTCAAATTCAATAAAAATCGACAAAAATACAGTTTCTAGCTAAAATTTGATGGTTTCGTTGCACTTTCCGAGCCCGTAGGGTATCTGATTGGCTTAAAAGTACAAGAAAACACTTCAAAAGTGACGTTTCTGAAGAATTTTAACAGTTTTCTTGTATCTACGAACGCCAGAATGCATAAAATTGACCTAAACGTCTCCTTTTCCTATTCTGAGTCGATTCTGCATGCTTTAAGTGTGTTTGGTGGCTCAGAACCATCAAAAAACGTTGAAATATAGTTCAAATTCAATAAAAATCGACAAAAATACAGTTTCTAACTAAAATTTGATGGTTTCGTTGCACTTTCCGAGCCCGTAGGGTATCTGATTGGCTTAAAAGTACAAGAAAACACTTCAAAAGTGACGTTTCTGAAGAATTTTAACAGTTTTCTTGTATCTACGAACGCCAGAATGCATAAAATTGACCTAAACTTCTCCTTTTCCTATTCTGAGTCGATTCTGCATGCTTTAAGTGTGTTTGGTGGCTCAGAACCATCAAAAAACGTTGAAATATAGTTCAAATTCAATAAAAATCGACAAAAATACAGTTTCTAGCTAAAATTTGATGGTTTCGTTGCACTTTCCGAGCCCGTAGGGTATCTGATTGGCTTAAAAGTACAAGAAAACACTTCAAAAGTGACGTTTCTGAAGAATTTTAACAGTTTTCTTGTATCTACGAACGCCAGAATGCATAAAATTGACCTAAACGTCTCCTTTTCCTATTCTGAGTCGATTCTGCATGCTTTAAGTGTGTTTGGTGGCTCAGAACCATCAAAAAACGTTGAAATATAGTTCAAATTCAATAAAAATCGACAAAAATACAGTTTCTAGCTAAAATTTGATGGTTTCGTTGCACTTTCCGAGCCCGTAGGGTATCTGATTGGCTTAAAAGTACAAGAAAACACTTCAAAAGTGACGTTTCTGAAGAATTTTAACAGTTTTCTTGTATCTACGAACGCCAGAATGCATAAAATTGACCTAAACGTCTCCTTTTCCTATTCTGAGTCGATTCTGCATGCTTTAAGTGTGTTTGGTGGCTCAGAACCATCAAAAAACGTTGAAATATAGTTCAAATTCAATAAAAATCGACAAAAATACAGTTTCTAGCTAAAATTTGATGGTTTCGTTGCACTTTCCGAGCCCGTAGGGTATCTGATTGGCTTAAAAGTACAAGAAAACACTTCAAAAGTGACGTTTCTGAAGAATTTTAACAGTTTTCTTGTATCTACGAACGCCAGAATGCATAAAATTGACCTAAACGTCTCCTTTTCCTATTCTGAGTCGATTCTGCATGCTTTAAGTGTGTTTGGTGGCTCAGAACCATCAAAAAACGTTGAAATATAGTTCAAATTCAATAAAAATCGACAAAAATACAGTTTCTAGCTAAAATTTGATGGTTTCGTTGCACTTTCCGAGCCCGTAGGGTTTCTGATTGGCTTAAAAGTACAAGAAAACACTTCAAAAGTGACGTTTCTGAAGAATTTTAACAGTTTTCTTGTATCTACGAACGCCAGAATGCATAAAATTGACCTAAACTTCTCCTTTTCCTATTCTGAGTCGATTCTGCATGCTTTAAGTGTGTTTGGTGGCTCAGAACCATCAAAAAACGTTGAAATATAGTTCAAATTCAATAAAAATCGACAAAAATACAGTTTCTAGCTAAAATTTGATGGTTTCGTTGCACTTTCCGAGCCCGTAGGGTATCTGATTGGCTTAAAAGTACAAGAAAACACTTCAAAAGTGACGTTTCTGAAGAATTTTAACAGTTTTCTTGTATCTACGAACGCCAGAATGCATAAAATTGACCTAAACGTCTCCTTTTCCTATTCTGAGTCGATTCTGCATGCTTTAAGTGTGTTTGGTGGCTCAGAACCATCAAAAAACGTTGAAATATAGTTCAAATTCAATAAAAATCGACAAAAATACAGTTTCTAGCTAAAATTTGATGGTTTCGTTGCACTTTCCGAGCCCGTAGGGTATCTGATTGGCTTAAAAGTACAAGAAAACACTTCAAAAGTGACGTTTCTGAAGAATTTTAACAGTTTTCTTGTATCTACGAACGCCAGAATGCATAAAATTGACCTAAACGTCTCCTTTTCCTATTCTGAGTCGATTCTGCATGCTTTAAGTGTGTTTGGTGGCTCAGAACCATCAAAAAACGTTGAAATATAGTTCAAATTCAATAAAAATCGACAAAAATACAGTTTCTAGCTAAAATTTGATGGTTTCGTTGCACTTTCCGAGCCCGTAGGGTATCTGATTGGCTTAAAAGTACAAGAAAACACTTCAAAAGTGACGTTTCTGAAGAATTTTAACAGTTTTCTTGTATCTACGAACGCCAGAATGCATAAAATTGACCTAAACGTCTCTTTTTCCTATTCTGAGTCGATTCTGCATGCTTTAAGTGTGTTTGGTGGCTCAGAACCATCAAAAAACGTTGAAATATAGTTCAAATTCAATAAAAATCGACAAAAATACAGTTTCTAGCTAAAATTTGATGGTTTCGTTGCACTTTCCGAGCCCGTAGGGTATCTGATTGGCTTAAAAGTACAAGAAAACACTTCAAAAGTGACGTTTCTGAAGAATTTTAACAGTTTTCTTGTATCTACGAACGCCAGAATGCATAAAATTGACCTAAACGTCTCCTTTTCCTATTCTGAGTCGATTCTGCATGCTTTAAGTGTGTTTGGTGGCTCAGAACCATCAAAAAACGTTGAAATATAGTTCAAATTCAATAAAAATCGACAAAAATACAGTTTCTAGCTAAAATTTGATGGTTTCGTTGCACTTTCCGAGCCCGTAGGGTATCTGATTGGCTTAAAAGTACAAGAAAACACTTCAAAAGTGACGTTTCTGAAGAATTTTAACAGTTTTCTTGTATCTACGAACACCAGAATGCATAAAATTGACCTAAACGTCTCCTTTTCCTATTCTGAGTCGATTCTGCATGCTTTAAGTGTGTTTGGTGGCTCAGAACCATCAAAAAACGTTGAAATATAGTTCAAATTCAATAAAAATCGACAAAAATACAGTTTCTAGCTAAAATTTGATGGTTTCGTTGCACTTTCCGAGCCCGTAGGGTATCTGATTGGCTTAAAAGTACAAGAAAACACTTCAAAAGTGACGTTTCTGAAGAATTTTAACAGTTTTTTTGTATCTACGAACGCCAGAATGCATAAAATTGACCTAAACGTCTCCTTTTCCTATTCTGAGTCGATTCTGCATGCTTTAAGTGTGTTTGGTGGCTCAGAACCATCAAAAAACGTTGAAATATAGTTCAAATTCAATAAAAATCGACAAAAATACAGTTTCTAGCTAAAATTTGATGGTTTCGTTGCAATTTCCGAGCCCGTAGGGTATCTGATTGGCTTAAAAGTACAAGAAAACACTTCAAAAGTGACGTTTCTGAAGAATTTTAACAGTTTTTTTGTATCTACGAACGCCAGAATGCATAAAATTGACCTAAACGTCTCCTTTTCCTATTCTGAGTCGATTCTGCATGCTTTAAGTGTGTTTGGTGGCTCAGAACCATCAAAAAACGTTGAAATATAGTTCAAATTCAATAAAAATCGACAAAAATACAGTTTCTAGCTAAAATTTGATGGTTTCGTTGCACTTTCCGAGCCCGTAGGGTATCTGATTGGCTTAAAAGTACAAGAAAACACTTCAAAAGTGACGTTTCTGAAGAATTTTAACAGTTTTCTTGTATCTACGAACGCCAGAATGCATAAAATTGACCTAAACGTCTCCTTTTCCTATTCTGAGTCGATTCTGCATGCTTTAAGTGTGTTTGGTGGCTCAGAACCATAAAAAAACTTTGAAATATAGTTCAAATTCAATAAAAATCGACAAAAATACAGTTTCTAGCTAAAATTTGATGGTTTCGTTGCACTTTCCGAGCCCGTTGGGTATCTGATTGGCTTAAAAGTACAAGAAAACACTTCAAAAGTGACGTTTCTGAAGAATTTTAACAGTTTTCTTGTATCTACGAACGCCAGAATGCATAAAATTGACCTAAACGTCTCCTTTTCCTATTCTGAGTCGATTCTGCTTGCTTTAAGTGTGTTTGGTGGCTCAGAACCATCAAAAAACGTTGAAATATAGTTCAAATTCAATAAAAATCGACAAAAATACAGTTTCTAGCTAAAATTTGATGGTTTCGTTGCACTTTCCGAGCCCGTAGGTTATCTGATTGGCTTAAAAGTACAAGAAAACACTTCAAAAGTGACGTTTCTGAAGAATTTTAACAGTTTTCTTGTATCTACGAACGCCAGAATGCATAAAATTGACCTAAACGTCTCCTTTTCCTATTCTGAGTCGATTCTGCATGCTTTAAGTGTGTTTGGTGGCTCAGAACCATCAAAAAACGTTGAAATATTGTTAAAATTCAATAAAAATCGACAAAAATACAGTTTCTAGCTAAAATTTGATGGTTTCGTTGCACTTTCCGAGCCCGTAGGGTATCTGATTGGCTTAAAAGTACAAGAAAACACTTCAAAAGTGACGTTTCTGAAGAATTTTAACAGTTTTCTTGTATCTACGAACGCCAGAATGCATAAAATTGACCTAAACGTCTCCTTTTCCTATTCTGAGTCGATTCTGCATGCTTTAGTGTGTTTGGTGGCTCAGAACCATCAAAAAACGTTGAAATATAGTTCAAATTCAATAAAAATCGACAAAAATACAGTTTCTAGCTAAAATTTGATGGTTTCGTTGCACTTTCCGAGCCCGTAGGGTATCTGATTGGCTTAAAAGTACAAGAAAACACTTCAAAAGTGACGTTTCTGAAGAATTTTAACAGTTTTCTTGTATCTACGAACGCCAGAATGCATAAAATTGACCTAAACGTCTCCTTTTCCTATTCTGAGTCGATTCTCCATGCTTTAAGTGTGTTTGGTGGCTCAGAACCATCAGAAAACGTTGAAATATAGTTCAAATTCAATAAAAATCGACAAAAATACAGATTCTAGCTAAAATTTGATGGTTTCGTTGCACTTTCCGAGCCCGTAGGGTATCTGATTGGCTTAAAAGTACAAGAAAACACTTCAAAAGTGACGTTTCTGAAGAATTTTAACAGTTTTCTTGTATCTACGAACGCCAGAATGCATAAAATTGACCTAAACGTCTCCTTTTCCTATTCTGAGTCGATTCTGCATGCTTTAAGTGTGTTTGGTGGCTCAGAACCATCAAAAAACGTTGAAATATAGTTCAAATTCAATAAAAATCGACAAAAATACAGTTTCTAGCTAAAATTTGATGGTTTCGTTGCACTTTCCGAGCCCGTAGGGTATCTGATTGGCTTAAAAGTACAAGAAAACACTTCAAAAGTGACGTTTCTGAAGAATTTTAACAGTTTTTTCGTATCTACGAACGCCAGAATGCATAAAATTGACCTAAACGTCTCCTTTTCCTATTCTGAGTCGATTCTGCATGCTTTAAGTGTGTTTGGTGGCTCAGAACCATCAAAAAACGTTGAAATATAGTTCAAATTCAATAAAAATCGACAAAAATACAGTTTCTAGCTAAAATTTGATGGTTTCGTTGCACTTTCCGAGCCCGTAGGGTATCTGATTGGCTTAAAAGTACAAGAAAACACTTCAAAAGTGACGTTTCTGAAGAATTTTAACAGTTTTCTTGTATCTACGAACGCCAGAATGCATAAAATTGACCTAAACGTCTCCTTTTCCTATTCTGAGTCGATTCTGCATGCTTTAAGTGTGTTTGGTGGCTCAGAACCATCAAAAAACGTTGAAATATAGTTCAAATTCAATAAAAATCGACAAAAATACAGTTTCTAGCTAAAATTTGATGGTTTCGTTGCACTTTCCGAGCCCGTTGGGTATCTGATTGGCTTAAAAGTACAAGAAAACACTTCAAAAGTGACGTTTCTGAAGAATTTTAACAGTTTTCTTGTATCTACGAACGCCAGAATGCATAAAATTGACCTAAACGTCTCCTTTTCCTATTCTGAGTCGATTCTGCATGCTTTAAGTGTGTTTGGTGGCTCAGAACCATCAAAAAACGTTGAAATATAGTTCAAATTCAATAAAAATCGACAAAAATACAGTTTCTAGCTAAAATTTGATCGTTTCGTTGCACTTTCCGAGCCCGTAGGGTATCTGATTGGCTTAAAAGTACAAGAAAACACTTCAAAAGTGACGTTTCTGAAGAATTTTAACAGTTTTCTTATATCTACGAACGCCAGAATGCATAAAATTGACCTAAACGTCTCCTTTTCCTATTCTGAGTCGATTCTGCATGCTTTAAGTGTGTTTGGTGGCTCAGAACCATCAAAAAACGTTGAAATATAGTTCAAATTCAATAAAAATCGACAAAAATACAGTTTCTAGCTAAAATTTGATGGTTTCGTTGCACTTTCCGAGCCCGTAGGGTATCTGATTGGCTTAAAAGTACAAGAAAACACTTCAAAAGTGACGTTTCTGAAGAATTTTAACAGTTTTCTTGTATCTACGAACGCCAGAATGCATAAAATTGACCTAAACGTCTCCTTTTCCTATTCTGAGTCGATTCTGCATGCTTTAAGTGTGTTTGGTGGCTCAGAACCATCAAAAAACGTTGAAATATAGTTCAAATTCAATAAAAATCGACAAAAATACAGTTTCTAGCTAAAATTTGATGGTTTCGTTGCACTTTCCGAGCCCGTAGGGTATCTGATTGGCTTAAAAGTACAAGAAAACACTTCAAAAGTGACGTTTCTGAAGAATTTTAACAGTTTTCTTGTATCTACGAACGCCAGAATGCATAAAATTGACCTAAACGTCTCCTTTTCCTATTCTGAGTCGATTCTGCATGTTTTAAGTGTGTTTGGTGGCTCAGAACCATCAAAAAACGTTGAAATATAGTTCAAATTCAATAAAAATCGACAAAAATACAGTTTCTAGCTAAAATTTGATGGTTTCGTTGCACTTTCCGAGCCCGTAGGGTATCTGATTGGCTTAAAAGTACAAGAAAACACTTCAAAAGTGACGTTTCTGAAGAATTTTAACAGTTTTCTTGTATCTACGAACGCCAGAATGCATAAAATTGACCTAAACGTCTCCTTTTCCTATTCTGAGTCGATTCTGCATGCTTTAAGTGTGTTTGGTGGCTCAGAACCATCAAAAAACGTTGAAATATAGTTCAAATTCAATAAAAATCGACAAAAATACAGTTTCTAGCTAAAATTTGATGGTTTCGTTGCACTTTCCGAGCCCGTAGGGTATCTGATTGGCTTAAAAGTACAAGAAAACACTTCAAAAGTGACGTTTCTGAAGAATTTTAACAGTTTTCTTGTATCTACGAACGCCAGAATGCATAAAATTGACCTAAACGTCTCCTTTTCCTATTCTGAGTCGATTCTGCATGCTTTAAGTGTGTTTGGTGGCTCAGAACCATCAAAAAACGTTGAAATATAGTTCAAATTCAATAAAAATCGACAAAAATACAGTTTCTAGCTAAAATTTGATGGTTTCGTTGCACTTTCCGAGCCCGTAGGGTATCTGATTGGCTTAAAAGTACAAGAAAACACTTCAAAAGTGACGTTTCTGAAGAATTTTAACAGTTTTCTTGTATCTACGAACGCCAGAATGCATAAAATTGACCTAAACGTCTCCTTTTCCTATTCTGAGTCGATTCTGCATGCTTTAAGTGTGTTTGGTGGCTCAGAACCATCAAAAAACGTTGAAATATAGTTCAAATTCAATAAAAATCGACAAAAATACAGTTTCTAGCTAAAATTTGATGGTTTCGTTGCACTTTCCGAGCCCGTAGGGTATCTGATTGGCTTAAAAGTACAAGAAAACACTTCAAAAGTGACGTTTCTGAAGAATTTTAACAGTTTTCTTGTATCTACGAACGCCAGAATGCATAAAATTGACCTAAACGTCTCCTTTTCCTATTCTGAGTCGATTCTGCATGCTTTAAGTGTGTTTGGTGGCTCAGAACCATCAAAAAACGTTGAAATATAGTTCAAATTCAATAAAAATCGACAAAAATACAGTTTCTAGCTAAAATTTGATGGTTTCGTTGCACTTTCCGAGCCCGTAGGGTATCTGATTGGCTTAAAAGTACAAGAAAACACTTCAAAAGTGACGTTTCTGAAGAATTTTAACAGTTTTCTTGTATCTACGAACGCCAGAATGCATAAATTTGACCTAAACGTCTCCTTTTCCTATTCTGAGTCGATTCTGCATGCTTTAAGTGTGTTTGGTGGCTCAGAACCATCAAAAAACGTTGAAATATAGTTCAAATTCAATAAAAATCGACAAAAATACAGTTTCTAGCTAAAATTTGATGGTTTCGTTGCACTTTCCGAGCCCGTAGGGTATCTGATTGGCTTAAAAGTACAAGAAAACACTTCAAAAGTGACGTTTCTGAAGAATTTTAACAGTTTTCTTGTATCTACGAACGCCAGAATGCATAAAATTGACCTAAACGTCTCCTTTTCCTATTCTGAGTCGATTCTGCATGCTTCAAGTGTGTTTGGTGGCTCAGAACCATCAAAAAACGTTGAAATATAGTTCAAATTCAATAAAAATCGACAAAAATACAGTTTCTAGCTAAAATTTGATGGTTTCGTTGCACTTTCCGAGCCCGTTGGGTATCTGATTGGCTTAAAAGTACAAGAAAACACTTCAAAAGTGACGTTTCTGAAGAATTTTAACAGTTTTCTTGTATCTACGAACGCCAGAATGCATAAAATTGACCTAAACGTCTCCTTTTCCTATTCTGAGTCGATTCTGCATGCTTTAAGTGTGTTTGGTGGCTCAGAACCATCAAAAAACGTTGAAATATAGTTCAAATTCAATAAAAATCGACAAAAATACAGTTTCTAGCTAAAATTTGATGGTTTCGTTGCACTTTCCGAGCCCGTAGGGTATCTGATTGGCTTAAAAGTACAAGAAAACACTTCAAAAGTGACGTTTCTGAAGAATTTTAACAGTTTTCTTGTATCTACGAACGCCAGAATGCATAAAATTGACCTAAACGTCGCCTTTTCCTATTCTGAGTCGATTCTGCATGCTTTAAGTGTGTTTGGTGGCTCAGAACCATCAAAAAACGTTGAAATATAGTTCAAATTCAATAAAAATCGACAAAAATACAGTTTCTAGCTAAAATTTGATGGTTTCGTTGCACTTTCCGAGCCCGTGGGGTATCTGATTGGCTTAAAAGTACAAGAAAACACTTCAAAAGTGACGTTTCTGAAGAATTTTAACAGTTTTCTTGTATCTACGAACGCCAGAATGCATAAAATTGACCTAAACGTCTCCTTTTCTTATTCTGAGTCGATTCTGCATGCTTTAAGTGTGTTTGGTGGCTCAGAACCATCAAAAAACGTTGAAATATAGTTCAAATTCAATAAAAATCGACAAAAATACAGTTTCTAGCTAAAATTTGATGGTTTCGTTGCACTTTCCGAGCCCGTAGGGTATCTGATTGGCTTAAAAGTACAAGAAAACACTTCAAAAGTGACGTTTCTGAAGAATTTTAACAGTTTTCTTGTATCTACGAACGCCAGAATGCATAAAATTGACCTAAACGTCTCCTTTTCCTATTCTGAGTCGATTCTGCATGCTTTAAGTGTGTTTGGTGGCTCAGAACCATCAAAAAACGTAGAAATATAGTTCAAATTCAATAAAAATCGACAAAAATACAGTTTCTAGCTAAAATTTGATGGTTTCGTTGCACTTTCCGAGCCCGTAGGGTATCTGATTGGCTTAAAAGTACAAGAAAACACTTCAAAAGTGACGTTTCTGAAGAATTTTAACAGTTTTCTTGTATCTACGAACGCCAGAATGCATAAAATTGACCTAAACGTCTCCTTTTCCTATTCTGAGTCGATTCTGCATGCTTTAAGTGTGTTTGGTGGCTCAGAACCATCAAAAAACGTTGAAATATAGTTCAAATTCAATAAAAATCGACAAAAATACAGTTTCTAGCTATAATTTGATGGTTTCGTTGCACTTTCCGAGCCCGTAGGGTATCTGATTGGCTTAAAAGTACAAGAAAACACTTCAAAAGTGACGTTTCTGAAGAATTTTAACAGTTTTCTTGTATCTACGAACGCCAGAATGCATAAAATTGACCTAAACGTCTCCTTTTCCTATTCTGAGTCGATTCTGCATGCTTTAAGTGTGTTTGGTGGCTCAGAACCATCAAAAAACGTTGAAATATAGTTCAAATTCAATAAAAATCGTCAAAAATACAGTTTCTAGCTAAAATTTGATGGTTTCGTTGCACTTTCCGAGCCCGTAGGGTATCTGATTGGCTTAAAAGTACAAGAAAACACTTCAAAAGTGACGTTTCTGAAGAATTTTAACAGTTTTCTTGTATCTACGAACGCCAGAATGCATAAAATTGACCTAAACGTCTCCTTTTCCTATTCTGAGTCGATTCTGCATGCTTTAAGTATGTTTGGTGGCTCAGAACCATCAAAAAAACGTTGAAATATAGTTCAAATTCAATAAAAATCGACAAAAATACAGTTTCTAGCTAAAATTTGATGGTTTCGTTGCACTTTCCGAGCCCGTAGGGTATCTGATTGGCTTAAAAGTACAAGAAAACACTTCAAAAGTGACGTTTCTGAAGAATTTTAACAGTTTTCTTGTATCTACGAACGCCAGAATGCATAAAATTGACCTAAACGTCTCCTTTTCCTATTCTGAGTCGATTCTGCATGCTTTAAGTGTGTTTGGTGGCTCAGAACCATCAAAAAACGTTGAAATATAGTTCAAATTCAATAAAAATCGACAAAAATACAGTTTCTAGCTAAAATTTGATGGTTTCGTTGCACTTTCCGAGCCCGTAGGGTATCTGATTGGCTTAAAAGTACAAGAAAACACTTCAAAAGTGACGTTTCTGAAGAATTTTAACAGTTTTCTTGTATCTACGAACGCCAGAATGCATAAAATTGACCTAAACGTCTCCTTTTCCTATTCTGAGTCGATTCTGCATGCTTTAAGTGTGTTTGGTGGCTCAGAACCATCAAAAAAACGTTGAAATATAGTTCAAATTCAATAAAAATCGACAAAAATACAGTTTCTAGCTATAATTTGATGGTTTCGTTGCACTTTCCGAGCCCGTAGGGTATCTGATTGGCTTAAAAGTACAAGAAAACACTTCAAAAGTGACGTTTCTGAAGAATTTTAACAGTTTTCTTGTATCTACGAACGCCAGAATGCATAAAATTGACCTAAACGTCTCCTTTTCCTATTCTGAGTCGATTCTGCATGCTTTAAGTGTGTTTGGTGGCTCAGAACCATCAAAAAACGTTGAAATATAGTTCAAATTCAATAAAAATCGACAAAAATACAGTTTCTAGCTAAAATTTGATGGTTTCGTTGCACTTTCCGAGCCCGTAGGGTATCTGATTGGCTTAAAAGTACAAGAAAACACTTCAAAAGTGACGTTTCTGAAGAATTTTAACAGTTTTCTTGTATCTACGAACGCCAGAATGCATAAAATTGACCTAAACGTCTCCTTTTCCTATTCTGAGTCGATTCTGCATGCTTTAAGTGTGTTTGGTGGCTCAGAACCATCAAAAAACGTTGAAATATAGTTCAAATTCAATAAAAATCGACAAAAATACAGTTTCTAGCTAAAATTTGATGGTTTCGTTGCACTTTCCGAGCCCGTAGGGTATCTGATTGGCTTAAAAGTACAAGAAAACACTTCAAAAGTGACGTTTCTGAAGAATTTTAACAGTTTTCTTGTATCTACGAACGCCAGAATGCATAAAATTGACCTAAACGTCTCCTTTTCCTATTCTGAGTCGATTCTGCATGCTTTAAGTGTGTTTGGTGGCTCAGAACCATCAAAAAACGTTGAAATATAGTTCAAATTCAATAAAAATCGACAAAAATACAGTTTCTAGCTAAAATTTGATGGTTTCGTTGCACTTTCCGAGCCCGTAGGGTATCTGATTGGCTTAAAAGTACAAGAAAACACTTCAAAAGTGACGTTTCTGAAGAATTTTAACAGTTTTCTTGTATCTACGAACGCCAGAATGCATAAAATTGACCTAAACGTCTCCTTTTCCTATTCTGAGTCGATTCTGCATGCTTTAAGTGTGTTTGGTGGCTCAGAACCATCAAAAAACGTTGAAATATAGTGTTCAAATTCAATAAAAATCGACAAAAATACAGTTTCTAGCTAAAATTTGATGGTTTCGTTGCACTTTCCGAGCCCGTAGGGTATCTGATTGGCTTAAAAGTACAAGAAAACACTTCAAAAGTGACGTTTCTGAAGAATTTTAACAGTTTTCTTGTATCTACGAACGCCAGAATGCATAAAATTGACCTAAACGTCTCCTTTTCCTATTCTGAGTCGATTCTGCATGCTTTAAGTGTGTTTGGTGGCTCAGAACCATCAAAAAACGTTGAAATATAGTTCAAATTCAATAAAAATCGACAAAAATACAGTTTCTAGCTAAAATTTGATGGTTTCGTTGCACTTTCCGAGCCCGTAGGGTATCTGATTGGCTTAAAAGTACAAGAAAACACTTCAAAAGTGACGTTTCTGAAGAATTTTAACAGTTTTCTTGTATCTACGAACGCCAGAATGCATAAAATTGACCTAAACGTCTCCTTTTCCTATTCTGAGTCGATTCTGCATGCTTTAAGTGTGTTTGGTGGCTCAGAACCATCAAAAAACGTTGAAATATAGTTCAAATTCAATAAAAATCGACAAAAATACAGTTTCTAGCTAAAATTTGATGGTTTCGTTGCACTTTCCGAGCCCGTAGGGTATCTGATTGGCTTGAAAGTACAAGAAAACACTTCAAAAGTGACGTTTCTGAAGAATTTTAGCAGTTTTCTTGTATCTACGAACGCCAGAATGCATAAAATTGACCTAAACGTCTCCTTTTCCTATTCTGAGTCGATTCTGCATGCTTTAAGTGTGTTTGGTGGCTCAGAACCATCAAAAAACGTTGAAATATAGTTCAAATTCAATAAAAATCGACAAAAATACAGTTTCTAGCTAAAATTTGATGGTTTCGTTGCACTTTCCGAGCCCGTAGGGTATCTGATTGGCTTAAAAGTACAAGAAAACACTTCAAAAGTGACGTTTCTGAAGAATTTTAACAGTTTTCTTGTATCTAGGAACGCCAGAATGCATAAAATTGACCTAAACGTCTCCTTTTCCTATCCTGAGTCGATTCTGCATGCTTTAAGTATGTTTGGTGGCTCAGAACCATCAAAAAACGTTGAAATATAGTTCAAATTCAATAAAAATCGACAAAAATACAGTTTCTAGCTAAAATTTGATGGTTTCGTTGCACTTTCCGAGCCCGTAGGGTATCTGATTGGCTTAAAAGAACAAGAAAACACTTCAAAAGTGACGTTTCTGAAGAATTTTAACAGTTTTCTTGTATCTACGAACGCCAGAATGCATAAAATTGACCTAAACGTCTCCTTTTCCTATTCTGAGTCGATTCTGCATGCTTTAAGTGTGTTTGGTGGCTCAGAACCATCAAAAAACGTTGAAATATAGTTCAAATTCAATAAAAATCGACAAAAATACAGTTTCTAGCTAAAATTTGATGGTTTCGTTGCACTTTCCGAGCCCGTTGGGTATCTGATTGGCTTAAAAGTACAAGAAAACACTTCAAAAGTGACGTTTCTGAAGAATTTTAACAGTTTTCTTGTATCTACGAACGCCAGAATGCATAAAATTGACCTAAACGTCTCCTTTTCCTATTCTGAGTCGATTCTGCATGCTTTAAGTGTGTTTGGTGGCTCAGAACCATCAAAAAACGTTGAAATATAGTTCAAATTCAATAAAAATCGACAAAAATACAGTTTCTAGCTAAAATTTGATGGTTTCGTTGCACTTTCCGAGCCCGTAGGGTATCTGATTGGCATAAAAGTACAAGAAAACACTTCAAAAGTGACGTTTCTGAAGAATTTTAACAGTTTTCTTGTATCTACGAACGCCAGAATGCATAAAATTGACCTAAACGTCTCCTTTTCCTATTCTGAGTCGATTCTGCATGCTTTAAGTGTTTTTGGTGGCTCAGAACCATCAAAAAACGTTGAAATATAGTTCAAATTCAATAAAAATCGACAAAAATACAGTTTCTACCTAAAATTTGATGGTTTCGTTGCACTTTCCGAGCCCGTTGGGTATCTGATTGGCTTAAAAGTACAAGAAAACACTTCAAAAGTGACGTTTCTGAAGAATTTTAACAGTTTTCTTGTATCTACGAACGCCAGAATGCATAAAATTGACCTAAACGTCTCCTTTTCCTATTCTGAGTCGATTCTGCATGCTTTAAGTGTGTCTGGTGGCTCAGAACCATCAAAAAACGTTGAAATATACTTCAAATTCAATAAAAATCGACAAAAATACAGTTTCTAGCTAAAATTTGATGGTTTCGTTGCACTTTCCGAGCCCGTAGGGTATCTGATTGGCTTAAAAGTACAAGAAAACACTTCAAAAGTGACGTTTCTGAAGAATTTTAACAGTTTTCTTGTATCTACGAACGCCAGAATGCATAAAATTGACCTAAACGTCTCCTTTTCCTATTCTGAGTCGATTCTGCATGCTTTAAGTGTGTTTGGTGTCTCAGAACCATCAAAAAACGTTGAAATATAGTTCAAATTCAATAAAAATCGACAAAAATACAGTTTCTAGCTAAAATTTGATGGTTTCGTTGCACTTTCCGAGCCCGTAGGGTATCTGATTGGCTTGAAAGTACAAGAAAACACTTCAAAAGTGACGTTTCTGAAGAATTTTAGCAGTTTTCTTGTATCTACGAACGCCAGAATGCATAAAATTGACCTAAACGTCTCCTTTTCCTATTCTGAGTCGATTCTGCATGCTTTAAGTGTGTTTGGTGGCTCAGAACCATCAAAAAACGTTGAAATATAGTTCAAATTCAATAAAAATCGACAAAAATACAGTTTCTAGCTAAAATTTGATGGTTTCGTTGCACTTTCCGAGCCCGTAGGGTATCTGATTGGCTTAAAAGTACAAGAAAACACTTCAAAAGTGACGTTTCTGAAGAATTTTAACAGTTTTCTTGTATCTAGGAACGCCAGAAT
>NW_026972919.1:0-127665 GCF_036711695.1 Zophobas morio
TGGCTCAGAACCATCAAAAAACGTTGAAATATAGTTCAAATTCAATAAAAATCGACAAAAATACAGTTTCTAGCTAAAATTTGATGGTTTCGTTGCACTTTCCGAGCCCGTAGGGTATCTGATTGGCTTAAAAGTACAAGAAAACACTTCAAAAGTGACGTTTCTGAAGAATTTTAACAGTTTTCTTGTATCTACGAACGCCAGAATGCATAAAATTAACCTAAACGTCTCCTTTTCCTATTCTGAGTCGATTCTGCATGCTTTAAGTGTGTTTGGTGGCTCAGAACCATCAAAAAACGTTGAAATATAGTTCAAATTCAATAAAAATCGACAAAAATACAGTTTCTAGCTAAAATTTGATGGTTTCGTTGCACTTTCCGAGCCCGTAGGGTATCTGATTGGCTTAAAAGTACAAGAAAACACTTCAAAAGTGACGTTTCTGAAGAATTTTAACAGTTTTCTTGTATCTACGAACGCCAGAATGCATAAAATTGACCTAAACGTCTCCTTTTCCTATTCTGAGTCGATTCTGCATGCTTTAAGTGTGTTTGGTGGCTCAGAACCATCAAAAAACGTTGAAATATAGTTCAAATTCAATAAAAATCGACAAAAATACAGTTTCTAGCTAAAATTTGATGGTTTCGTTGCACTTTCCGAGCCCGTAGGGTATCTGATTGGCTTAAAAGTACAAGAAAACACTTCAAAAGTGACGTTTCTGAAGAATTTTAAGAGTTTTCTTGTATCTACGAACGCCAGAATGCATAAAATTGACCTAAACGTCTCCTTTTCCTATTCTGAGTCGATTCTGCATGCTTTAAGTGTGTTTGGTGGCTCAGAACCATCAAAAAACGTTGAAATATAGTTCAAATTCAATAAAAATCGACAAAAATACAGTTTCTAGCTAAAATTTGATGGTTTCGTTGCACTTTCCGAGCCCGTAGGGTATCTGATTGGCTTAAAAGTACAAGAAAACACTTCAAAAGTGACGTTTCTGAAGAATTTTAACAGTTTTCTTGTATCTACGAACGCCAGAATGCATAAAATTGACCTAAACGTCTCCTTTTCCTATTCTGAGTCGATTCTGCATGCTTTAAGTGTGTTTGGTGGCTCAGAACCATCAAAAAACGTTGAAATATAGTTCAAATTCAATAAAAATCGACAAAAATACAGTTTCTAGCTAAAATTTGATGGTTTCGTTGCACTTTCCGAGCCCGTAGGGTATCTGATTGGCTTAAAAGTACAAGAAAACACTTCAAAAGTGACGTTTCTGAAGAATTTTAACAGTTTTCTTGTATCTACGAACGCCAGAATGCATAAAATTGACCTAAACGTCTCCTTTTCCTATTCTGAGTCGATTCTGCATGCTTTAAGTGTGTTTGGTGGCTCAGAACCATCAAAAAACGTTGAAATATAGTTCAAATTCAATAAAAATCGACAAAAATACAGTTTCTAGCTAAAATTTGATGGTTTCGTTGCACTTTCCGAGCCCGTAGGGTATCTGATTGGCTTAAAAGTACAAGAAAACACTTCAAAAGTGACGTTTCTGAAGAATTTTAACAGTTTTCTTGTATCTACGAACGCCAGAATGCATAAAATTGACCTAAACGTCTCCTTTTCCTATTCTGAGTCGATTCTGCATGCTTTAAGTGTGCTTGGTGGCTCAGAACCATCAAAAAACGTTGAAATCAAATTCAATAAAAATCGACAAAAATACAGCTTCTAGCTAAAATTTGATGGTTTCGTTGCACTTTCCGAGCCCGCAGGGTATCTGATTGGCTTAAAAGTACAAGAAAACACTTCAGAAGTGACGTTTCTGAAGAATTTTAACAGTTTTCTTGTATCTACGAACGCCAGAATGTATAAAATTGACCTAAACGTCTCCTTTTCCTATTCTGAGTCGATTCTGCATGCTTTAAGTGTGTTTGGTGGCTCAGAACCATCAAAAAACGTTGAAATATAGTTCAAATTCAATAAAAATCGACAAAAATACAGTTTCTAGCTAAAATTTGATGGTTTCGTTGCACTTTCCGAGCCCGTAGGGTATCTGATTGGCTTAAAAGTACAAGAAAACACTTCAAAAGTGACGTTTCTGAAGAATTTTAACAGTTTTCTTGTATCTACGAACGCCAGAATGCATAAAATTGACCTAAACGTCTCCTTTTCCTATTCTGAGTCGATTCTGCATGCTTTAAGTGTGTTTGGTGGCTCAGAACCATCAAAAAACGTTGAAATATAGTTCAAATTCAATAAAAATCGACAAAAATACAGTTTCTAGCTAAAATTTGATGGTTTCGTTGCACTTTCCGAGCCCGTAGGGTATCTGATTGGCTTAAAAGTACAAGAAAACACTTCAAAAGTGACGTTTCTGAAGAATTTTAACAGTTTTCTTGTATCTACGAACGCCAGAATGCATAAAATTGACCTAAACGTCTCCTTTTCCTATTCTGAGTCGATTCTGCATGCTTTAAGTGTGTTTGGTGGCTCAGAACCATCAAAAAACGTTGAAATATAGTTCAAATTCAATAAAAATCGACAAAAATACAGTTTCTAGCTAAAATTTGATGGTTTCGTTGCACTTTCCGAGCCCGTAGGGTATCTGATTGGCTTAAAAGTACAAGAAAACACTTCAAAAGTGACGTTTCTGAAGAATTTTAAGAGTTTTCTTGTATCTACGAACGCCAGAATGCATAAAATTGACCTAAACGTCTCCTTTTCCTATTCTGAGTCGATTCTGCATGCTTTAAGTGTGTTTGGTGGCTCAGAACCATCAAAAAACGTTGAAATATAGTTCAAATTCAATAAAAATCGACAAAAATACAGTTTCTAGCTAAAATTTGATGGTTTCGTTGCACTTTCCGAGCCCGTAGGGTATCTGATTGGCTTAAAAGTACAAGAAAACACTTCAAAAGTGACGTTTCTGAAGAATTTTAACAGTTTTCTTGTATCTACGAACGCCAGAATGCATAAAATTGACCTAAACGTCTCCTTTTCCTATTCTGAGTCGATTCTGCATGCTTTAAGTGTGTTTGGTGGCTCAGAACCATCAAAAAACGTTGAAATATAGTTCAAATTCAATAAAAATCGACAAAAATACAGTTTCTAGCTAAAATTTGATGGTTTCGTTGCACTTTCCGAGCCCGTAGGGTATCTGATTGGCTTAAAAGTACAAGAAAACACTTCAAAAGTGACGTTTCTGAAGAATTTTAACAGTTTTCTTGTATCTACGAACGCCAGAATGCATAAAATTGACCTAAACGTCTCCTTTTCCTATTCTGAGTCGATTCTGCATGCTTTAAGTGTGTTTGGTGGCTCAGAACCATCAAAAAACGTTGAAATCAAATTCAATAAAAATCGACAAAAATACAGTTTCTAGCTAAAATTTGATGGTTTCGTTGCACTTTCCGAGCCCGCAGGGTATCTGGTTGGCTTAAAAGTACAAGAAAACACTTCAAAAGTGACGTTTCTGAAGAATTTTAACAGTTTTCTTGTATCTACGAACGCCAGAATGCATAAAATTGACCTAAACGTCTCCTTTTCCTATTCTGAGTCGATTCTGCATGCTTTAAGTGTGTTTAGTGGCTCAGAACCATCAAAAAACGTTGAAATATAGTTCAAATTCAATAAAAATCGACAAAAATACAGTTTCTAGCTAAAATTTGATGGTTTCGTTGCATTTTCCGAGCCCGTAGGGTATCTGATTGGCTTAAAAGTACAAGAAAACACTTCAAAAGTGAAGTTTCTGAAGAATTTTAACAGTTTTCTTGTATCTACGAACGCCAGAATGCATAAAATTTACCTAAACGTCTCCTTTTCCTATACTGAGTCGATTCTGCATGCTTTAAGTGTGTTTGGTGGCTCAGAACCATCAAAAAACGTTGAAATATAGTTCAAATTCAATAAAAATCGACAAAAATACAGTTTCTAGCTAAAATTTGATGGTTTCGTTGCACTTTCCGAGCCCGTAGGGTATCTGATTGGCTTAAAAGTACAAGAAAACACTTCAAAAGTGACGTTTCTGAAGAATTTTAACAGTTTTCTTGTATCTACGAACGCCAGAATGCATAAAATTGACCTAAACGTCTCCTTTTCCTATTCTGAGTCGATTCTGCATGCTTTAAGTGTGTTTGGTGGCTCAGAACCATCAAAAAACGTTGAAATATAGTTCAAATTCAATAAAAATCGACAAAAATACAGTTTCTAGCTAAAATTTGATGGTTTCGTTGCACTTTCCGAGCCCGTAGGGTATCTGATTGGCTTAAAAGTACAAGAAAACACTTCAAAAGTGACGTTTCTGAAGAATTTTAACAGTTTTCTTGTATCTACGAACGCCAGAATGCATAAAATTGACCTAAACGTCTCTTTTTCCTATTCTGAGTCGATTCTGCATGCTTTAAGTGTGTTTGGTGGCTCAGAACCATCAAAAAACGTTGAAATATAGTTCAAATTCAATAAAAATCGACAAAAATGCAGTTTCTAGCTAAAATTTGATGGTTTCGTTGCACTTTCCGAGCCCGTAGGGTATCTGATTGGCTTAAAAGTACAAGAAAACACTTCAAAAGTGACGTTTCTGAAGAATTTTAACAGTTTTCTTGTATCTACGAACGCCAGAATGCATAAAATTGACCTAAACGTCTCCTTTTCCTATTCTGAGTCGATTCTGCATGCTTTAAGTGTGTTTGGTGGCTCAGAACCATCAAAAAACGTTGAAATATAGTTCAAATTCAATAAAAATCGACAAAAATACAGTTTCTAGCTAAAATTTGATGGTTTCGTTGCACTTTCCGAGCCCGTAGGGTATCTGATTGGCTTAAAAGTACAAGAAAACACTTCAAAAGTGACGTTTCTGAAGAATTTTAACAGTTTTCTTGTATCTACGAACGCCAGAATGCATAAAATTGACCTAAACGTCTCCTTTTCCTATTCTGAGTCGATTCTGCATGCTTTAAGTGTGTTTGGTGGCTCAGAACCATCAAAAAACGTTGAAATATAGTTCAAATTCAATAAAAATCGACAAAAATACAGTTTCTAGCTAAAATTTGATGGTTTCGTTGCACTTTCCGAGCCCGTAGGGTATCTGATTGGCTTAAAAGTACAAGAAAACACTTCAAAAGTGACGTTTCTGAAGAATTTTAACAGTTTTCTTGTATCTACGAACGCCAGAATGCATAAAATTTACCTAAACGTCTCCTTTTCCTATTCTGAGTCGATTCTGCATGCTTTAAGTGTGTTTGGTGGCTCAGAACCATCAAAAAACGTTGAAATATAGTTCAAATTCAATAAAAATCGACAAAAATACAGTTTCTAGCTAAAATTTGATGGTTTCGTTGCACTTTCCGAGCCCGTAGGGTATCTGATTGGCTTAAAAGTACAAGAAAACACTTCAAAAGTGACGTTTCTGAAGAATTTTAACAGTTTTCTTGTATCTACGAACGCCAGAATGCATAAAATTGACCTAAACGTCTCCTTTTCCTATTCTGAGTCGATTCTGCATGCTTTAAGTGTGTTTGGTGGCTCAGAACCATCAAAAAACGTTGAAATATAGTTCAAATTCAATAAAAATCGACAAAAATACAGTTTCTAGCTAAAATTTGATGGTTTCGTTGTACTTTCCGAGCCCGTAGGGTATCTGATTGGCTTAAAAGTACAAGAAAACACTTCAAAAGTGACGTTTCTGAAGAATTTTAACAGTTTTCTTGTATCTACGAACGCCAGAATGCATAAAATTGACCTAAACGTCTCCTTTTCCTATTCTGAGTCGATTCTGCATGCTTTAAGTGTGTTTGGTGGCTCAGAACCATCAAAAAACGTTGAAATATAGTTCAAATTCAATAAAAATCGACAAAAATACAGTTTCTAGCTAAAATTTGATGGTTTCGTTGCACTTTCCGAGCCCGTAGGGTATCTGATTGGCTTAAAAGTACAAGAAAACACTTCAAAAGTGACGTTTCTGAAGAATTTTAACAGTTTTCTTGTATCTACGAACGCCAGAATGCATAAAATTGACCTAAACGTCTCTTTTTCCTATTCTGAGTCGATTCTGCATGCTTTAAGTGTGTTTGGTGGCTCAGAACCATCAAAAAACGTTGAAATATAGTTCAAATTCAATAAAAATCGACAAAAATGCAGTTTCTAGCTAAAATTTGATGGTTTCGTTGCACTTTCCGAGCCCGTAGGGTATCTGATTGGCTTAAAAGTACAAGAAAACACTTCAAAAGTGACGTTTCTGAAGAATTTTAACAGTTTTCTTGTATCTACGAACGCCAGAATGCATAAAATTGACCTAAACGTCTCCTTTTCCTATTCTGAGTCGATTCTGCATGCTTTAAGTGTGTTTGGTGGCTCAGAACCATCAAAAAACGTTGAAATATAGTTCAAATTCAATAAAAATCGACAAAAATACAGTTTCTAGCTAAAATTTGATGGTTTCGTTGCACTTTCCGAGCCCGTAGGGTATCTGATTGGCTTAAAAGTACAAGAAAACACTTCAAAAGTGACGTTTCTGAAGAATTTTAACAGTTTTCTTGTATCTACGAACGCCAGAATGCATAAAATTGACCTAAACGTCTCCTTTTCCTATTCTGAGTCGATTCTGCATGCTTTAAGTGTGTTTGGTGGCTCAGAACCATCAAAAAACGTTGAAATATAGTTCAAATTCAATAAAAATCGACAAAAATACAGTTTCTAGCTAAAATTTGATGGTTTCGTTGCACTTTCCGAGCCCGTAGGGTATCTGATTGGCTTAAAAGTACAAGAAAACACTTCAAAAGTGACGTTTCTGAAGAATTTTAACAGTTTTCTTGTATCTACGAACGCCAGAATGCATAAAATTTACCTAAACGTCTCCTTTTCCTATTCTGAGTCGATTCTGCATGCTTTAAGTGTGTTTGGTGGCTCAGAACCATCAAAAAACGTTGAAATATAGTTCAAATTCAATAAAAATCGACAAAAATACAGTTTCTAGCTAAAATTTGATGGTTTCGTTGCACTTTCCGAGCCCGTAGGGTATCTGATTGGCTTAAAAGTACAAGAAAACACTTCAAAAGTGACGTTTCTGAAGAATTTTAACAGTTTTCTTGTATCTACGAACGCCAGAATGCATAAAATTGACCTAAACGTCTCCTTTTCCTATTCTGAGTCGATTCTGCATGCTTTAAGTGTGTTTGGTGGCTCAGAACCATCAAAAAACGTTGAAATATAGTTCAAATTCAATAAAAATCGACAAAAATACAGTTTCTAGCTAAAATTTGATGGTTTCGTTGTACTTTCCGAGCCCGTAGGGTATCTGATTGGCTTAAAAGTACAAGAAAACACTTCAAAAGTGACGTTTCTGAAGAATTTTAACAGTTTTCTTGTATCTACGAACGCCAGAATGCATAAAATTGACCTAAACGTCTCCTTTTCCTATTCTGAGTTGATTCTGCATGCTTTAAGTGTGTTTGGTGGCTCAGAACCATCAAAAAACGTTGAAATATAGTTCAAATTCAATAAAAATCGACAAAAATACAGTTTCTAGCTAAAATTTGATGGTTTCGTTGCACTTTCCGAGCCCGTAGGGTATCTGATTGGCTTAAAAGTACAAGAAAACACTTCAAAAGTGACGTTTCTGAAGAATTTTAACAGTTTTCTTGTATCTACGAACGCCAGAATGCATAAAATTAACCTAAACGTCTCCTTTTCCTATTCTGAGTCGATTCTGCATGCTTTAAGTGTGTTTGGTGGCTCAGAACCATCAAAAAACGTTGAAATATAGTTCAAATTCAATAAAAATCGACAAAAATACAGTTTCTAGCTAAAATTTGATGGTTTCGTTGCACTTTCCGAGCCCGTTGGGTATCTGATTGGCTTAAAAGTACAAGAAAACACTTCAAAAGTGACGTTTCTGAAGAATTTTAACAGTTTTCTTGTATCTACGAACGCCAGAATGCATAAAATTGACCTAAACGTCTCCTTTTCCTATTCTGAGTCGATTCTGCATGCTTTAAGTGTGTTTGGTGGCTCAGAACCATCAAAAAACGTTGAAATATAGTTCAAATTCAATAAAAATCGACAAAAATACAGTTTCTAGCTAAAATTTGATGGTTTCGTTGCACTTTCCGAGCCCGTAGGGTATCTGATTGGCTTAAAAGTACAAGAAAACACTTCAAAAGTGACGTTTCTGAAGAATTTTAACAGTTTTCTTGTATCTACGAACGCCAGAATGCATAAAATTGACCTAAACGTCTCCTTTTCCTATTCTGAGTCGATTCTGCATGCTTTAAGTGTGTTTGGTGGCTCAGAACCATCAAAAAACGTTGAAATATAGTTCAAATTCAATAAAAATCGACAAAAATACAGTTTCTAGCTAAAATTTGATGGTTTCGTTGCACTTTCCGAGCCCGTAGGGTATCTGATTGGCTTAAAAGTACAAGAAAACACTTCAAAAGTGACGTTTCTGAAGAATTTTAACAGTTTTCTTGTATCTACGAACGCCAGAATGCATAAAATTGACCTAAACGTCTCCTTTTCCTATTCTGAGTCGATTCTGCATGCTTTAAGTGTGTTTGGTGGCTCAGAACCATCAAAAAACGTTGAAATATAGTTCAAATTCAATAAAAATCGACAAAAATACAGTTTCTAGCTAAAATTTGATGGTTTCGTTGCACTTTCCGAGCCCGTTGGGTATCTGATTGGCTTAAAAGTACAAGAAAACACTTCAAAAGTGACGTTTCTGAAAAATTTTAACAGTTTTCTTGTATCTACGAACGTCAGAATGCATAAAATTGACCTAAACTTCTCCTTTTCCTATTCTGAGTCGATTCTGCATGCTTTAAGTGTGTTTGGTGGCTCAGAACCATCAAAAAACGTTGAAATATAGTTCAAATTCAATAAAAATCGACAAAAATACAGTTTCTAGCTAAAATTTGATGGTTTCGTTGCACTTTCCGAGCCCGTAGGGTATCTGATTGGCTTAAAAGTACAAGAAAACACTTCAAAAGTGACGTTTCTGAAGAATTTTAACAGTTTTCTTGTATCTACGAACGCCAGAATGCATAAAATTGACCTAAACGTCTCCTTTTCCTATTCTGAGTCGATTCTGCATGCTTTAAGTGTGTTTGGTGGCTCAGAACCATCAAAAAACGTTGAAATATAGTTCAAATTCAATAAAAATCGACAAAAATACAGTTTCTAGCTAAAATTTGATGGTTTCGTTGCACTTTCCGAGCCCGTAGGGTATCTGATTGGCTTAAAAGTACAAGAAAACACTTCAAAAGTGACGTTTCTGAAGAATTTTAACAGTTTTCTTGTATCTACGAACGCCAGAATGCATAAAATTGACCTAAACGTCTCCTTTTCCTATTCTGAGTCGATTCTGCATGCTTTAAGTGTGTTTGGTGGCTCAGAACCATCAAAAAACGTTGAAATATAGTTCAAATTCAATAAAAATCGACAAAAATACAGTTTCTAGCTAAAATTTGATGGTTTCGTTGCACTTTCCGAGCCCGTAGGGTATCTGATTGGCTTAAAAGTACAAGAAAACACTTCAAAAGTGACGTTTCTGAAGAATTTTAACAGTTTTCTTGTATCAACGAACGCCAGAATGCATAAAATTGACCTAAACGTCTCCTTTTCCTATTCTGAGTCGATTCTGCATGCTTTAAGTGTGTTTGGTGGCTCAGAACCATCAAAAAACGTTGAAATATAGTTCAAATTCAATAAAAATCGACAAAAATACAGTTTCTAGCTAAAATTTGATGGTTTCGTTGCACTTTCCGAGCCCGTAGGGTATCTGATTGGCTTAAAAGTACAAGAAAACACTTCAAAAGTGACGTTTCTGAAGAATTTTAACAGTTTTCTTGTATCTACGAACGCCAGAATGCATAAAATTGACCTAAACGTCTCCTTTTCCTATTCTGAGTCGATTCTGCATGCTTTAAGTGTGTTTGGTGGCTCAGAACCATCAAAAAACGTTGAAATATAGTTCAAATTCAATAAAAATCGACAAAAATACAGTTTCTAGCTAAAATTTGATGGTTTCGTTGCACTTTCCGAGCCCGTAGGGTATCTGATTGGCTTAAAAGTACAAGAAAACACTTCAAAAGTGACGTTTCTGAAGAATTTTAACAGTTTTCTTGTATCTACGAACGCCAGAATGCATAAAATTGACCTAAACGTCTCCATTTCCTATTCTGAGTCGATTCTGCATGCTTTAAGTGTGTTTGGTGGCTCAGAACCATCAAAAAACGTTGAAATATAGTTCAAATTCAATAAAAATCGACAAAAATACAGTTTCTAGCTAAAATTTGATGGTTTCGTTGCACTTTCCGAGCCCGTAGGGTATCTGATTGGCTTAAAAGTACAAGAAAACACTTCAAAAGTGACGTTTCTGAAGAATTTTAACACTTTTCTTGTATCTACGAACGCCAGAATGCATAAAATTGACCTAAACGTCTCCTTTTCCTATTCTGAGTCGATTCTGCATGCTTTAAGTGTGTTTGGTGGCTCAGAACCATCAAAAAACGTTGAAATATAGTTCAAATTCAATAAAAATCGACAAAAATACAGTTTCTAGCTAAAATTTGATGGTTTCGTTGCACTTTCCGAGCCCGTAGGGTATCTGATTGGCTTAAAAGTACAAGAAAACACTTCAAAAGTGACGTTTCTGAAGAATTTTAACAGTTTTCTTGTATCTACGAACGCCAGAATGCATAAAATTGACCTAAACGTCTCCTTTTCCTATTCTGAGTCGATTCTGCATGCTTTAAGTGTGTTTGGTGGCTCAGAACCATCAAAAAACGTTGAAATATAGTTCAAATTCAATAAAAATCGACAAAAATACAGTTTCTAGCTAAAATTTGATGGTTTCGTTGCACTTTCCGAGCCCGTAGGGTATCTGATTGGCTTAAAAGCACAAGAAAACACTTCAAAAGTGACGTTTCTGAAGAATTTTAACAGTTTTCTTGTATCTACGAACGCCAGAATGCATAAAATTGCCCTAAACGTCTCCTTTTCCTATTCTGAGTCGATTCTGCATGCTTTAAGTGTGTTTGGTGGCTCAGAACCATCAAAAAACCTTGAAATATTGTTCAAATTCAATAAAAATCGACAAAAATACAGTTTCTAGCTAAAATTTGATGGTTTCGTTGCACTTTCCGAGCCCGTAGGGTATCTGATTGGCTTAAAAGTACAAGAAAACACTTCAAAAGTGACGTTTCTGAAGAATTTTAACAGTTTTCTTGTATCTACGAACGCCAGAATGCATAAAATTGACCTAAACGTCTCCTTTTCCTATTCTGAGTCGATTCTGCATGCTTTAAGTGTGTTTGGTGGCTCAGAACCATCAAAAAACGTTGAAATATAGTTCAAATGCAATAAAAATCGACAAAAATACAGTTTCTAGCTAAAATTTGATGGTTTCGTTGCACTTTCCGAGCCCGTAGGGTATCTGATTGGCTTAAAAGTACAAGAAAACACTTCAAAAGTGACGTTTCTGAAGAATTTTAACAGTTTTCTTGTATCTACGAACGCCAGAATGCATAAAATTGACCTAAACGTCTCCTTTTCCTATTCTGAGTCGATTCTGCATGCTTTAAGTGTGTTTGGTGGCTCAGAACCATCAAAAAACGTTGAAATATAGTTCAAATTCAATAAAAATCGACAAAAATACAGTTTCTAGCTAAAATTTGATGGTTTCGTTGCACTTTCCGAGCCCGTAGGTTATCTGATTGGCTTAAAAGTACAAGAAAACACTTCAAAAGTGACGTTTCTGAAGAATTTTAACAGTTTTCTTGTATCTACGAACGCCAGAATGCATAAAATTGACCTAAACGTCTCCTTTTCCTATTCTGAGTCGATTCTGCATGCTTTAAGTGTGTTTGGTGGCTCAGAACCATCAAAAAACGTTGAAATATAGTTCAAATTCAATAAAAATCGACAAAAATACAGTTTCTAGCTAAAATTTGATGGTTTCGTTGCACTTTCCGAGCCCGTAGGTTATCTGATTGGCTTAAAAGTACAAGAAAACACTTCAAAAGTGACGTTTCTGAAGAATTTTAACAGTTTTCTTGTATCTACGAACGCCAGAATGCATAAAATTGACCTAAACGTCTCCTTTTCCTATTCTGAGTCGATTCTGCATGCTTTAAGTGTGTTTGGTGGCTCAGAACCATCAAAAAACGTTGAAATATAGTTCAAATTCAATAAAAATCGACAAAAATACAGTTTCTAGCTAAAATTTGATGGTTTCGTTGCACTTTCCGAGCCCGTAGGGTATCTGATTGGCTTAAAAGTACAAGAAAACACTTCAAAAGTGACGTTTCTGAAGAATTTTAACAGTTTTCTTGTATCTACGAACGCCAGAATGCATAAAATTGACCTAAACGTCTCCTTTTCCTATTCTGAGTCGATTCTGCATGCTTTAAGTGTGTTTGGTGGCTCAGAACCATCAAAAAACTTTGAAATATAGTTCAAATTCAATAAAAATCGACAAAAATACAGTTTCTAGCTAAAATTTGATTGTTTCGTTGCACTTTCCGAGCCCGTAGGGTATCTGATTGGCTTAAAAGTACAAGAAAACACTTCAAAAGTGACGTTTCTGAAGAATTTTAACAGTTTTCTTGTATCTACGAACGCCAGAATGCATAAAATTGACCTAAACGTCTCCTTTTCCTATTCTGAGTCGATTCTGCATGCTTTAAGTGTGTTTGGTGGCTCAGAACCATCAAAAAACGTTGAAATATAGTTCAAATTCAATAAAAATCGACAAAAATACAGTTTCTAGCTAAAATTTGATGGTTTCGTTGCACTTTCCGAGCCCGTTGGGTATCTGATTGGCTTAAAAGTACAAGAAAACACTTCAAAAGTGACGTTTCTGAAGAATTTTAACAGTTTTCTTGTATCTACGAACGCCAGAATGCATAATATTGACCTAAACGTCTCCTTTTCCTATTCTGAGTCGATTCTGCATGCTTTAAGTGTGTTTGGTGGCTCAGAACCATCAAAAAACGTTGAAATATAGTTCAAATTCAATAAAAATCGACAAAAATACAGTTTCTAGCTAAAATTTGATGGTTTCGTTGCACTTTCCGAGCCCGTAGCGTATCTGAATGGCTTAAAAGGACAAGAAAACACTTCAAAAGTGACGTTTCTGAAGAATTTTAACAGTTTTCTTGTATCTACGAACGCCAGAATGCATAAAATTGACCTAAACGTCTCCTTTTCCTATTCTGAGTCGATTCTGCATGCTTTAAGTGTGTTTGGTGGCTCAGAACCATCAAAAAACGTTGAAATATAGTTCAAATTCAATAAAAATCGACAAAAATACAGTTTCTAGCTAAAATTTGATGGTTTCGTTGCACTTTCCGAGCCCGTAGGGTATCTGATTGGCTTAAATGTACAAGAAAACACTTCAAAAGTGACGTTTCTGAAGAATTTTAACAGTTTTCTTGTATCTACGAACGCCAGAATGCATAAAATTGACCTAAACGTCTCCTTTTCCTATTCTGAGTCGATTCTGCATGCTTTAAGTGTGTTTGGTGGCTCAGAACCATCAAAAAACGTTGAAATATAGTTCAAATTCAATAAAAATCGACAAAAATACAGTTTCTAGCTAAAATTTTATGGTTTCGTTGCACTTTCCGAGCCCGTTGGGTATCTGATTGGCTTAAAAGTACAAGAAAACACTTCAAAAGTGACGTTTCTGAAGAATTTTGACAGTTTTCTTGTATCTACGAACGCCAGAATGCATAAAATTGACCTAAACGTCTCCTTTTCCTATTCTGAGTCGATTCTGCATGCTTTAAGTGTGTTTGGTGGCTCAGAACCATCAAAAAACGTTGAAATATTGTTCAAATTCAATAAAAATCGACAAAAATACAGTTTCTAGCTAAAATTTGATGGTTTCGTTGCACTTTCCGAGCCCGTAGGGTATCTGATTGGCTTAAAATTACAAGAAAACACTTCAAAGGTGACGTTTCTGAAGAATTTTAACAGTTTTCTTGTATCTACGAACGCCAGAATGCATAAAATTGACCTAAACGTCTCCTTTTCCTATTCTGAGTCGATTCTGCATGCTTTAAGTGTGTTTGGTGGCTCAGAACCATCAAAAAACGTTGAAATATAGTTCAAATTCAATAAAAATCGACAAAAATACAGTTTCTAGCTAAAATTTGATGGTTTCGTTGCACTTTCCGAGCCCGTAGGGTATCTGATTGGCTTAAAAGTACAAGAAAACACTTCAAAAGTGACGTTTCTGAAGAATTTTAACAGTTTTCTTGTATCTACGAACGCCAGAATGCATAAAATTGACCTAAACGTCTCCTTTTCCTATTTTGAGTCGATTCTGCATGCTTTAAGTGTGTTTGGTGGCTCAGAACCATCAAAAAACGTTGAAATATAGTTCAAATTCAATAAAAATCGACAAGAATACAGTTTCTAGCTAAAATTTGATGGTTTCGTTGCACTTTCCGAGCCCGTAGGGTATCTGATTGGCTTAAAAGTACAAGAAAACACTTCAAAAGTGACGTTTCTGAAGAATTTTAACAGTTTTCTTGTATCTACGAACGCCAGAATGCATAAGATTGAACTAAACGTCTCCTTTTCCTATTCTGAGTCGATTCTGCATGCTTTAAGTGTGTTTGGTGGCTCAGAACCATCAAAAAACGTTGAAATATAGTTCAAACTCAATAAAAATCGACAAAAATACAGTTTCTAGCTAAAATTTGATGGTTTCGTTGCACTTTCCGAGCCCGTAGGGTATCTGATTGGCTTAAAAGTACAAGAAAACACTTCAAAAGTGACGTTTCTGAAGAATTTTAACAGTTTTCTTGTATCTACGAACGCCAGAATGCATAAAATTGACCTAAACGTCTCCTTTTCCTATTCTGAGTCGATTCTGCATGCTTTAAGTGTGTTTGGTGGCTCAGAACCATCAAAAAACGTTGAAATATAGTTCAAATTCAATAAAAATCGACAAAAATACAGTTTCTAGCTAAAATTTGATGGTTTCGTTGCACTTTCCGAGCCCGTAGGGTATCTGATTGGCTTAAAAGTACAAGAAAACACTTCAAAAGTGACGTTTCTGAAGAATTTTAACAGTTTTCTTGTATCTACGAACGCCAGAATGCATAAAATTGACCTAAACGTCTCCTTTTCCTATTCTGAGTCGATTCTGCATGCTTTAAGTGTGTTTGGTGGCTCAGAACCATCAAAAAACGTTGAAATATAGTTCAAATTCAATAAAAATCGACAAAAATACAGTTTCTAGCTAAAATTTGATGGTTTCGTTGCACTTTCCGAGCCCGTAGGGTATCTGATTGGCTTAAAAGTACAAGAAAACACTTCAAAAGTGACGTTTCTGAAGAATTTTAACAGTTTTCTTGTATCTACGAACGCCAGAATGCATAAAATTGACCTAAACGTCTCCTTTTCCTATTCTGAGTCGATTCTGCATGCTTTAAGTGTGTTTGGTGGCTCAGAACCATCAAAAAACGTTGAAATATAGTTCAAATTCAATAAAAATCGACAAAAATACAGTTTCTATCTAAAATTTGATGGTTTCCTTGCACTTTCCGAGCCCGTTGGGTATCTGATTGGCCTAAAAATACAAGAAAACACTTCAAAAGTGACGTTTCTGAAGAATTTTAACAGTTTTCTTGTATCTACGAACGCCAGAATGCATAAAATTGACCTAAACGTCTCCTTTTCCTATTCTGAGTCGATTCTGCATGCTTTAAGTGTGTTTGGTGGCTCAGAACCATCAAAAAACGTTGAAATATAGTTCAAATTCAATAAAAATCGACAAAAATACAGTTTCTAGCTAAAATTTGATGGTTTCGTTGCACTTTCCGAGCCCGTAGGGTATCTGATTGGCTTAAAAGTACAAGAAAACACTTCAAAAGTGACGTTTCTGAAGAATTTTAACAGTTTTCTTGTATCTACGAACGCCAGAATGCATAAAATTGACCTAAACGTCTCCTTTTCCTATTCTGAGTCGATTCTGCATGCTTTAAGAGTGTTTGGTGGCTCAGAACCATCAAAAAACGTTGAAATATAGTTCAAATTCAATAAAAATCGACAAAAATACAGTTTCTAGCTAAAATTTGATGGTTTCGTTGCACTTTCCGAGCCCGTAGGGTATCTGATTGGCTTAAAAGTACAAGAAAACACTTCAAAAGTGACGTTTCTGAAGAATTTTAACAGTTTTCTTGTATCTACGAACGCCAGAATGCATAAAATTGACCTAAACGTCTCCTTTTCCTATTCTGAGTCGATTCTGCATGCTTTAAGTGTGTTTGGTGGCTCAGAACCATCAAAAAACGAAGAAATATAGTTCAAATTCAATAAAAATCGACAAAAATACAGTTTCTAGCTAAAATTTGATGGTTTCGTTGCACTTTCCGAGCCCGTAGGGTATCTGATTGGCTTAAAAGTACAAGAAAACACTTCAAAAGTGACGTTTCTGAAGAATTTTAACAGTTTTCTTGTATCTACGAACGCCAGAATGCATAAAATTGACCTAAACGTCTCCTTTTCCTATTCTGAGTCGATTCTGCATGCTTTAAGTGTGTTTGGTGGCTCAGAACCATCAAAAAACGTTGAAATATAGTTCAAATTCAATAAAAATCGACAAAAATACAGTTTCTAGCTAAAATTTGATGGTTTCGTTGCACTTTCCGAGCCCGTAGGGTATCTGATTGGCTTAAGAGTACAAGAAAACACTTCAAAAGTGACGTTTCTGAAGAATTTTAACAGTTTTCTTGTATCTACGAACGCCAGAATGCATAAAATTGACCTAAACGTCTCCTTTTCCTATTCTGAGTCGATTCTGCATGCTTTAAGTGTGTTTGGTGGCTCAGAACCATCAAAAAACGTTGAAATATAGTTCAAATTCAATAAAAATCGACAAAAATACAGTTTCTAGCTAAAATTTGATGGTTTCGTTGCACTTTCCGAGCCCGTAGGGTATCTGATTGGCTTAAAAGTACAAGAAAACACTTCAAAAGTGACGTTTCTGAAGAATTTTAACAGTTTTCTTGTATCTACGAACGCCAGAATGCATAAAATTGACCTAAACGTCTCCTTTTCCTATTCTGAGTCGATTCTGCATGCTTTAAGTGTGTTTGGTGGCTCAGAACCATCAAAAAACGTTGAAATATAGTTCAAATTCAATAAAAATCGACAAAAATACAGTTTCTAGCTAAAATTTGATGGTTTCGTTGCACTTTCCGAGCCCGTAGGGTATCTGATTGGCTTAAAAGTACAAGAAAACACTTCAAAAGTGACGTTTCTGAAGAATTTTAACAGTTTTCTTGTATCTACGAACGCCAGAATGCATAAAATTGACCTAAACGTCTCCTTTTCCTATTCTGAGTTGATTCTGCATGCTTTAAGTGTGTTTGGTGGCTCAGAACCATAAAAAAACGTTGAAATATAGTTCAAATTCAATAAAAATCGACAAAAATACAGTTTCTAGCTAAAATTTGATGGTTTCGTTGCACTTTCCGAGCCCGTAGGGTATCTGATTGGCTTAAAAGTACAAGAAAACACTTCAAAAGTGACGTTTCTGAAGAATTTTAACAGTTTTCTTGTATCTACGAACGCCAGAATGCATAAAATTGACCTAAACGTCTCCTTTTCCTATTCTGAGTCGATTCTGCATGCTTTAAGTGTGTTTGGTGGCTCAGAACCATCAAAAAGCGTTGAAATATAGTTCAAATTCAATAAAAATCGACAAAAATACAGTTTCTATCTAAAATTTGATGGTTTCCTTGCACTTTCCGAGCCCGTTGGGTATCTGATTGGCCTAAAAATACAAGAAAACACTTCAAAAGTGACGTTTCTGAAGAATTTTAACAGTTTTCTTGTATCTACGAACGCCAGAATGCATAAAATTGACCTAAACGTCTCCTTTTCCTATTCTGAGTCGATTCTGCATGCTTTAAGTGTGTTTGGTGGCTCAGAACCATCAAAAAACGTTGAAATATAGTTCAAATTCAATAAAAATCGACAAAAATACAGTTTCTAGCTAAAATTTGATGGTTTCGTTGCACTTTCCGAGCCCGTAGGGTATCTGATTGGCTTAAAAGTACAAGAAAACACTTCAAAAGTGACGTTTCTGAAGAATTTTAACAGTTTTCTTGTATCTACGAACGCCAGAATGCATAAAATTGACCTAAACGTCTCCTTTTCCTATTCTGAGTCGATTCTGCATGCTTTAAGTGTGTTTGGTGGCTCAGAACCATCAAAAAACGTTGAAATATAGTTCAAATTCAATAAAAATCGACAAAAATACAGTTTCTAGCTAAAATTTGATGGTTTCGTTGCACTTTCCGAGCCCGTAGGGTATCTGATTGGCTTAAAAGTACAAGAAAACACTTCAAAAGTGACGTTTCTGAAGAATTTTAACAGTTTTCTTGTATCTACGAACGCCAGAATGCATAAAATTGACCTAAACGTCTCCTTTTCCTATTCTGAGTCGATTCTGCATGCTTTAAGTGTGTTTGGTGGCTCAGAACCATCAAAAAACGTTGAAATATAGTTCAAATTCAATAAAAAACACTTCAAAAGTGACGTTTCTGAAGAATTTTAACAGTTTTCTTGTATCTACGAACGCCAGAATGCATAAAATTGACCTAAACGTCTCCTTTTCCTATTCTGAGTCGATTCTGCATGCTTTAAGTGTGTTTGGTGGCTCAGAACCATCAAAAAACGTTGAAATATAGTTCAAATTCAATAAAAATCGACAAAAATACAGTTTCTAGCTAAAATTTGATGGTTTCGTTGCACTTTCCGAGCCCGTAGGGTATCTGATTGGCTTAAAAGTACAAGAAAACACTTCAAAAGTGACGTTTCTGAAGAATTTTAACAGTTTTCTTGTATCTACGAACGCCAGAATGCATAAAATTGACCTAAACGTCTCCTTTTCCTATTCTGAGTCGATTCTGCATGCTTTAAGTGTGTTTGGTGGCTCAGAACCATCAAAAAACGAAGAAATATAGTTCAAATTCAATAAAAATCGACAAAAATACAGTTTCTAGCTAAAATTTGATGGTTTCGTTGCACTTTCCGAGCCCGTAGGGTATCTGATTGGCTTAAAAGTACAAGAAAACACTTCAAAAGTGACGTTTCTGAAGAATTTTAACAGTTTTCTTGTATCTACGAACGCCAGAATGCATAAAATTGACCTAAACGTCTCCTTTTCCTATTCTGAGTCGATTCTGCATGCTTTAAGTGTGTTTGGTGGCTCAGAACCATCAAAAAACGTTGAAATATAGTTCAAATTCAATAAAAATCGACAAAAATACAGTTTGTAGCTAAAATTTGATGGTTTCGTTGCACTTTCCGAGCCCGTAGGGTATCTGATTGGCTTAAAAGTACAAGAAAACACTTCAAAAGTGACGTTTCTGAAGAATTTTAAGAGTTTTCTTGTATCTACGAACGCCAGAATGCATAAAATTGACCTAAACGTCTCCTTTTCCTATTCTGAGTCGATTCTGCATGCTTTAAGTGTGTTTGGTGGCTCAGAACCATCAAAAAACGTTGAAATATAGTTCAAATTCAATAAAAATCGACAAAAATACAGTTTCTAGCTAAAATTTGATGGTTTCGTTGCACTTTCAGAGCCCGTAGGGTATCTGATTGGCTTAAAAGTACAAGAAAACACTTCAAAAGTGACGTTTCTGAAGAATTTTAACAGTTTTCTTGTATCTACGAACGCCAGAATGCATAAAATTGACCTAAACGTCTCCTTTTCCTATTCTGAGTCGATTCTGCATGCTTTAAGTGTGTTTGGTGGCTCAGAACCATCAAAAAACGTTGAAATATAGTTCAAATTCAATAAAAATCGACAAAAATACAGTTTCTAGCTAAAATTTGATGGTTTCGTTGCACTTTCCGAGCCCGTAGGGTATCTGATTGGCTTAAAAGTACAAGAAAACACTTCAAAAGTGACGTTTCTGAAGAATTTTAACAGTTTTCTTGTATCTACGAATGCCAGAATGCATAAAATTGACCTAAACGTCTCCTTTTCCTATTCTGAGTCGATTCTGCATGCTTTAAGTGTGTTTGGTGGCTCAGAACCATCAAAAAACGTTGAAATATAGTTCAAATTCAATAAAAATCGACAAAAATACAGTTTCTAGCTAAAATTTGATGGTTTCGTTGCACTTTCCGAGCCCGTCGGGTATCTGATTGGCTTAAAAGAACAAGAAAACACTTCAAAAGTGACGTTTCTGAAGAATTTTAACAGTTTTCTTGTATCTACGAACGCCAGAATGCATAAAATTGACCTAAACGTCTCCTTTTCCTATTCTGAGTCGATTCTGCATGCTTTAAGTGAGTTTGGTGGCTCAGAACCATCAAAAAACGTTGAAATATAGTTCAAATTCAATAAAAATCGAAAAAATTCAGTTTCTAGCTAAAATTTGATGGTTTCGTTGCACTTTCCGAGCCCGTAGGGTATCTGATTGGCTTAAAAGTACAAGAAAACACTTCAAAAGTGACGTTTCTGAAGAATTTTAACAGTTTTCTTGTATCTACGAACGCCAGAATGCATAAAATTGACCTAAACGTCTCCATTTCCTATTCTGAGTCGATTCTGCATGCTTTAAGTGTGTTTGGTGGCTCAGAACCATCAAAAAACGTTGAAATATAGTTCAAATTCAATAAAAATCGACAAAAATACAGTTTCTAGCTAAAATTTGATGGTTTCGTTGCACTTTCCGAGCCCGTAGGGTATCTGATTGGCTTAAAAGTACAAGAAAACACTTCAAAAGTGACGTTTCTGAAGAATTTTAACAGTTTTCTTGTATCTACGAACGCCAGAATGCATAAAATTGACCTAAACGTCTCCTTTTCCTATTCTGAGTCGATTCTGCATGCTTTAAGTGTGTTTGGTGGCTCAGAACCATCAAAAAACATTGAAATATAGTTCAAATTCAATAAATATCGACAAAAATACAGTTTCTAGCTAAAATTTGATGGTTTCGTTGCACTTTCCGAGCCCGTAGGGTATCTGATTGGCTTAAAAGTACAAGAAAACACTTCAAAAGTGATGTTTCTGAAGAATTTTAACAGTTTTCTTGTATCTACGAACGCCAGAATGCATAAAATTGACCTAAACGTCTCCTTTTCCTATTCTGAGTCGATTCTGCATGCTTTAAGTGTGTTTGGTGGCTCAGAACCATCAAAAAACGTTGAAATATAGTTCAAATTCAATAAAAATCGACAAAAATACAGTTTCTAGCTAAAATTTGATGGTTTCGTTGCACTTTCCGAGCCCGTAGGGTATCTGATTGGCTTAAAAGTACAAGAAAACACTTCAAAAGTGACGTTTCTGAAGAATTTTAACAGTTTTCTTGTATCTACGAACGCCAGAATGCATAAAATTGACCTAAACGTCTCCTTTTCCTATTCTGAGTCGATTCTGCATGCTTTAAGTGTGTTTGGTGGCTCAGAACCATCAAAAAACGTTGAAATATAGTTCAAATTCAATAAAAATCGACAAAAATACAGTTTCTAGCTAAAATTTGATGGTTTCGTTGCACTTTCCGAGCCCGTAGGGTATCTGATTGGCTTAAAAGTACAAGAAAACACTTCAAAAGTGACGTTTCTGAAGAATTTTAACAGTTTTCTTGTATCTACGAACGCCAGAATGCATAAAATTGACCTAAACGTCTCCTTTTCCTATTCTGAGTCGATTCTGCATGCTTTAAGTGTGTTTGGTGGCTCAGAACCATCAAAAAACGTTGAAATATTGTTCAAATTCAATAAAAATCGACAAAAATACAGTTTCTAGCTAAAATTTGATGGTTTCGTTGCACTTTCCGAGCCCGTGGGGTATCTGATTGGCTTAAAAGTACAAGAAAACACTTCAAAAGTGACGTTTCTGAAGAATTTTAACAGTTTTCTTGTATCTACGAACGCCAGAATGCATAAAATTGACCTAAACGTCTCCTTTTCCTATTCTGAGTCGATTCTGCATGCTTTAAGTGTGTTTGGTGGCTCAGAACCATCAAAAAACGTTGAAATATAGTTCAAATTCAATAAAAATCGACAAAAATACTGTTTCTAGCTAAAATTTGATGGTTTCGTTGCACTTTCCGAGCCCGTAGGGTATCTGATTGGCTTAAAAGTACAAGAAAACACTTCAAAAGTGACGTTTCTGAAGAATTTTAACAGTTTTCTTGTATCTACGAACGCCAGAATGCATAAAATTGACCTAAACGTCTCCTTTTCCTATTCTGAGTCGATTCTGCATGCTTTAAGTGTGTTTGGTGGCTCAGAACCATCAAAAAACGTTGAAATATAGTTCAAATTCAATAAAAATCGACAAAAATACAGTTTCTAGCTAAAATTTGATGGTTTCGTTGCACTTTCCGAGCCCGTAGGGTATCTGATTGGCTTAAAAGTACAAGAAAACACTTCAAAAGTGACGTTTCTGAAGAATTTTAACAGTTTTCTTGTATCTACGAACGCCAGAATGCATAAAATTGACCTAAACGTCTCCTTTTCCTATTCTGAGTCGATTCTGCATGCTTTAAGTGTGTTTGGTGGCTCAGAACCATCAAAAAACGTTGAAATATAGTTCAAATTCAATAAAAATCGACAAAAATACAGTTTCTAGCTAAAATTTGATGGTTTCGTTGCACTTTCCGAGCCCGTAGGGTATCTGATTGGCTTAAAAGTACAAGAAAACACTTCAAAAGTGACGTTTCTGAAGAATTTTAACAGTTTTCTTGTATCTACGAACGCCAGAATGCATAAAATTGACCTAAACGTCTCCTTTTCCTATTCTGAGTCGATTCTGCATGCTTTAAGTGTGTTTGGTGGCTCAGAACCATCAAAAAACGTTGAAATATAGTTCAAATTCAATAAAAATCGACAAAAATACAGTTTCTAGCTAAAATTTGATGGTTTCGTTGCACTTTCCGAGCCCGTAGGGTATCTGATTGGCTTAAAAGTACAAGAAAACACTTCAAAAGTGACGTTTCTGAAGAATTTTAACAGTTTTCTTGTATCTACGAACGCCAGAATGCATAAAATTGACCTAAACGTCTCCTTTTCCTATTCTGAGTCGATTCTGCATGCTTTAAGTGTGTTTGGTGGCTCAGAACCATCAAAAAACGTTGAAATATTGTTCAAATTCAATAAAAATCGACAAAAATACAGTTTCTAGCTAAAATTTGATGGTTTCGTTGCACTTTCCGAGCCCGTGGGGTATCTGATTGGCTTAAAAGTACAAGAAAACACTTCAAAAGTGACGTTTCTGAAGAATTTTAACAGTTTTCTTGTATCTACGAACGTAAGAATGCATAAAATTGACCTAAACGTCTCCTTTTCCTATTCTGAGTCGATTCTGCATGCTTTAAGTGTGTTTGGTGGCTCAGAACCATCAAAAAACGTTGAAATATAGTTCAAATTCAATAAAAATCGACAAAAATACTGTTTCTAGCTAAAATTTGATGGTTTCGTTGCACTTTCCGAGCCCGTAGGGTATCTGATTGGCTTAAAAGTACAAGAAAACACTTCAAAAGTGACGTTTCTGAAGAATTTTAACAGTTTTCTTGTATCTACGAACGCCAGAATGCATAAAATTGACCTAAACGTCTCCTTTTCCTATTCTGAGTCGATTCTGCATGCTTTAAGTGTGTTTGGTGGCTCAGAACCATCAAAAAACGTTGAAATATAGTTCAAATTCAATAAAAATCGACAAAAATACAGTTTCTAGCTAAAATTTGATGGTTTCGTTGCACTTTCCGAGCCCGTAGGGTATCTGATTGGCTTAAAAGTACAAGAAAACACTTCAAAAGTGACGTTTCTGAAGAATTTTAACAGTTTTCTTGTATCTACGAACGCCAGAATGCATAAAATTGACCTAAACGTCTCCTTTTCCTATTCTGAGTCGATTCTGCATGCTTTAAGTGTGTTTGGTGGCTCAGAACCATCAAAAAACGTTGAAATATAGTTCAAATTCAATAAAAATCGACAAAAATACAGTTTCTAGCTAAAATTTGATGGTTTCGTTGCACTTTCCGAGCCCGTAGGGTATCTGATTGGCTTAAAAGTACAAGAAAACACTTCAAAAGTGACGTTTCTGAAGAATTTTAACAGTTTTCTTGTATCTACGAACGCCAGAATGCATAAAATTGACCTAAACGTCTCCTTTTCCTCTTCTGAGTCGATTCTGCATGCTTTAAGTGTGTTTGGTGGCTCAGAACCATCAAAAAATGTTGAAATATAGTTCAAATTCAATAAAAATCGACAAAAATACAGTTTCTAGCTAAAATTTGATGGTTTCGTTGCACTTTCCGAGACCGTTGGGTATCTGATTGGCTTAAAAGTACAAGAAAACACTTCAAAAGTGACGTTTCTGAAGAATTTTAACAGTTTTCTTGTATCTACGAACGCCAGAATGCATAAAATTGACCTAAACGTCTCCTTTTCCTATTCTGAGTCGATTCTGCATGCTTTAAGTGTGTTTGGTGGCTCAAAACCATCAAAAAACGTTGAAATATAGTTCAAATTCAATAAAAATCGACAAAAATACAGTTTCTAGCTAAAATTTGATGGTTTCGTTGCACTTTCCGAGCCCGTAGGGTATCTGATTGGCTTAAAAGTACAAGAAAACACTTCAAAAGTGACGTTTCTGAAGAATTTTAACAGTTTTCTTGTATCTACGAACGCCAGAATGCATAAAATTGACCTAAACGTCTCCTTTTCCTATTCTGAGTCGATTCTGCATGCTTTAAGTGTGTTTGGTGGCTCAGAACCATCAAAAAATGTTGAAATATAGTTCAAATTCAATAAAAATCGACAAAAATACAGTTTCTAGCTAAAATTTGATGGTTTCGTTGCACTTTCCGAGCCCGTAGGGTATCTGATTGGCTTAAAAGTACAAGAAAACACTTCAAAAGTGACGTTTCTGAAGAATTTTAACAGTTTTCTTGTATCTACGAACGCCAGAATGCATAAAATTGACCTAAACGTCTCCTTTTCCTATTCTGAGTCGATTCTGCATGCTTTAAGTGTGTTTGGTGGCTCAGAACCATCAAAAAACGTTGAAATATAGTTCAAATTCAATAAAAATCGACAAAAATACAGTTTCTAGCTAAAATTTGATGGTTTCGTTGCACTTTCCGAGCCCGTAGGGTATCTGATTGGCTTAAAAGTACAAGAAAACACTTCAAAAGTGACGTTTCTGAAGAATTTTAACAGTTTTCTTGTATCTACGAACGCCAGAATGCATAAAATTGACCTAAACTTCTCCTTTTCCTATTCTGAGTCGATTCTGCATGCTTTAAGTGTGTTTGGTGGCTCAGAACCATCAAAAAACGTTGAAATATAGTTCAAATTCAATAAAAATCGACAAAAATACAGTTTCTAGCTAAAATTTGATGGTTTCGTTGCACTTTCCGAGCCCGTAGGGTATCTGATTGGCTTAAAAGTACAAGAAAACACTTCAAAAGTGACGTTTCTGAAGAATTTTAACAGTTTTCTTGTATCTACGAACGCCAGAATGCATAAAATTGACCTAAACGTCTCCTTTTCCTATTCTGAGTCGATTCTGCATGCTTTAAGTGTGTTTGGTGGCTCAGAACCATCAAAAAACGTTGAAATATAGTTCAAATTCAATAAAAATCGACAAAAATACAGTTTCTAGCTAAAATTTGATGGTTTCGTTGCACTTTCCGAGCCCGTAGGGTATCTGATTGGCTTAAAAGTACAAGAAAACACTTCAAAAGTGACGTTTCTGAAGAATTTTAACAGTTTTCTTGTATCTACGAACGCCAGAATGCATAAAATTGACCTAAACGTCTCCTTTTCCTATTCTGAGTCGATTCTGCATGCTTTAAGTGTGTTTGGTGGCTCAGAACCATCAAAAAACGTTGAAATATAGTTCAAATTCAATAAAAATCGACAAAAATACAGTTTCTAGCTAAAATTTGATGGTTTCGTTGCACTTTCCGAGCCCGTAGGGTATCTGATTGGCTTAAAAGTACAAGAAAACACTTCAAAAGTGACGTTTCTGAAGAATTTTAACAGTTTTCTTGTATCTACGAACGCCAGAATGCATAAAATTGACCTAAACGTCTCCTTTTCCTATTCTGAGTCGATTCTGCATGCTTTAAGTGTGTTTGGTGGCTCAGAACCATCAAAAAACGTTGAAATATAGTTCAAATTCAATAAAAATCGACAAAAATACAGTTTCTAGCTAAAATTTGATGGTTTCGTTGCACTTTCCGAGCCCGTAGGGTATCTGATTGGCTTAAAAGTACAAGAAAACACTTCAAAAGTGACGTTTCTGAAGAATTTTAACAGTTTTCTTGTATCTACGAACGCCAGAATGCATAAAATTGACCTAAACGTCTCCTTTTCCTATTCTGAGTCGATTCTGCATGCTTTAAGTGTGTTTGGTGGCTCAGAACCATCAAAAAACGTTGAAATATAGTTCAAATTCAATAAAAATCAACAAAAATACAGTTTCTAGCTAAAATTTGATGGTTTCGTTGCACTTTCCGAGCCCGTAGGTTATCTGATTGGCTTAAAAGTACAAGAAAACACTTCAAAAGTGACGTTTCTGAAGAATTTTAACAGTTTTCTTGTATCTGCGAACGCCAGAATGCATAAAATTGACCTAAACGTCTCCTTTTCCTATTCTGAGTCGATTCTGCATGCTTTAAGTGTGTTTGGTGGCTCAGAACCATCAAAAAACGTTGAAATATAGTTCAAATTCAATAAAAATCGACAAAAATACAGTTTCTAGCTAAAATTTGATGGTTTCGTTGCACTTTCCGAGCCCGTACGGTATCTGATTGGCTTAAAAGTACAAGAAAACACTTCAAAAGTGACGTTTCTAAAGAATTTTAACAGTTTTCTTGTATCTACGAACGCCAGAATGCATAAAATTGACCTAAACGTCTCCTTTTCCTATTCTGAGTCGATTCTGCATGCTTTAAGTGTGTTTGGTGGCTCAGAACCATCAAAAAACGTTGAAATATAGTTCAAATTCAATAAAAATCGACAAAAATACAGTTTCTAGCTAAAATTTGATGGTTTCGTTGCACTTTCCGAGCCCATAGGGTATCTGATTGGCTTAAAAGTACAAGAAAACACTTCAAAAGTGACGTTTCTGAAGAATTTTAACAGTTTTCTTGTATCTACGAACGCCAGAATGCATAAAATTGACCTAAAGGTCTCCTTTTCCTATTCTGAGTCGATTCTGCATGCTTTAAGTGTGTTTGGTGGCTCAGAACCATCAAAAAACGTTGAAATATAGTTCAAATTCAATAAAAATCGACAAAAATACAGTTTCTAGCTAAAATTTGATGGTTTCGTTGCACTTTCCGAGCCCGTAGGGTATCTGATTGGCTTAAAAGTACAAGAAAACACTTCAAAAGTGACGTTTCTGAAGAATTTTAACAGTTTTCTTGTATCTACGAACGCCAGAATGCATAAAATTGACCTAAACGTCTCCTTTTCCTATTCTGAGTCGATTCTGCATGCTTTAAGTGTGTTTGGTGGCTCAGAACCATCAAAAAACGTTGAAATATAGTTCAAATTCAATAAAAATCGACAAAAATACAGTTTCTAGCTAAAATTTGATGGTTTCGTTGCACTTTCCGAGCCCGTAGGGTATCTGATTGGCTTAAAAGTACAAGAAAACACTTCAAAAGTGACGTTTCTGAAGAATTTTAACAGTTTTCTTGTATCTACGAACGCCAGAATGCATAAAATTGACCTAAACGTCTCCTTTTCCTATTCTGAGTCGACTCTGCATGCTTTAAGTGTGTTTGGTGGCTCAGAACCATCAAAAAACGTTGAAATATAGTTCAAATTCAATAAAAATCGACAAAAATACAGTTTCTAGCTAAAATTTGATGGTTTCGTTGCACTTTCCGAGCCCGTAGGGTATCTGATTGGCTTAAAAGTACAAGAAAACACTTCAAAAGTGACGTTTCTGAAGAATTTTAACAGTTTTCTTGTATCTACGAACGCCAGAATGCATAAAATTGACCTAAACGTCTCCTTTTCCTATTCTGAGTCGATTCTGCATGCTTTAAGTGTGTTTGGTGGCTCAGAACCATCAAAAAACGTTGAAATATAGTTCAAATTCAATAAAAATCGACAAAAATACAGTTTCTAGCTAAAATTTGATGGTTTCGTTGCACTTTCCGAGCCCGTAGGGTATCTGATTGGCTTAAAAGTACAAGAAAACACTTCAAAAGTGACGTTTCTGAAGAATTTTAACAGTTTTCTTGTATCTACGAACGCCAGAATGCATAAAATTGACCTAAACGTCTCCTTTTCCTATTCTGAGTCGATTCTGCATGCTTTAAGTGTGTTTCGTGGCTCAGAACCATCAAAAAACGTTGAAATATAGTTCAAATTCAATAAAAATCGACAAAAATACAGTTTCTAGCTAAAATTTGATGGTTTCGTTGCACTTTCCGAGCCCGTCGGGTATCTGATTGGCTTAAAAGTACAAGAAAACACTTCAAAAGTGACGTTTCTGAAGAATTTTAACAGTTTTCTTGTATCTACGAACGCCAGAATGCATAAAATTGACCTAAACGTCTCCTTTTCCTATTCTGAGTCGATTCTGCATGCTTTAAGTGTGTTTGGTGGCTCAGAACCATCAAAAAACGTTGAAATATAGTTCAAATTCAATAAAAATCGACAAAAATACAGTTTCTAGCTAAAATTTGATGGTTTCGTTGCACTTTCCGAGCCCGTAGGGTATCTGATTGGCTTAAAAGTACAAGAAAACACTTCAAGAGTGACGTTTCTGAAGAATTTTAACAGTTTTCATGTATCTACGAACGCCAGAATGCATAAAATTGACCTAAACGTCTCCTTTTCCTATTCTGAGTCGATTCTGCATGCTTTAAGTGTGTTTGGTGGCTCAGAACCATCAAAAAACGTTGAAATATAGTTCAAATTCAATAAAAATCGACAAAAATACAGTTTCTAGCTAAAATTTGATGGTTTCGTTGCACTTTCCGAGCCCGTAGGGTATCTGATTGGCTTAAAAGTACAAGAAAACACTTCAAAAGTGACGTTTCTGAAGAATTTTAACAGTTTTCTTGTATCTACGAACGCCAGAATGCATAAAATTGACCTAAACGTCTCCTTTTCCTATTCTGAGTCGATTCTGCATGCTTTAAGTGTGTTTGGTGGCTCAGAACCATCAAAAAACGTTGAAATATAGTTCAAATTCAATAAAAATCGACAAAAATACAGTTTCTAGCTAAAATTTGATGGTTTCGTTGCACTTTCCGAGCCCGTAGGGTATCTGATTGGCTTAAAAGTACAAGAAAACACTTCAAAAGTGACGTTTCTGAAGAATTTTAACAGTTTTCTTGTATCTACGAAAGCCAGAATGCATAAAATTGACCTAAACGTCTCCTTTTCCTATTCTGAGTCGATTCTGCATGCTTTAAGTGTGTTTGGTGGCTCAGAACCATCAAAAAACGTTGAAATATAGTTCAAATTCAATAAAAATCGACAAAAATACAGTTTCTAGCTAAAATTTGATGGTTTCGTTGCACTTTCCGAGCCCGTAGGGTATCTGATTGGCTTAAAAGTACAAGAAAACACTTCAAAAGTGACGTTTCTGAAGAATTTTAACAGTTTTCTTGTATCTACGAACGCCAGAATGCATAAAATTGAACTAAACTCTCCTTTTCCTATTCTGAGTCGATTCTGCATGCTTTAAGTGTGTTTGGTGGCTCAGAACCATCAAAAAACGTTGAAATATAGTTCAAATTCAATAAAAATCGACAAAAATACAGTTTCTAGCTAAAATTTGATGGTTTCGTTGCACTTTCCGAGCCCGTAGGGTATCTGATTGGCTTAAAAGTACAAGAAAACACTTCAAAAGTGACGTTTCTGAAGAATTTTAACAGTTTTCTTGTATCTACGAACGCCAGAATGCATAAAATTGACCTAAACGTCTCCTTTTCCCTATTCTGAGTCGATTCTGCATGCTTTAAGTGTGTTTGGTGGCTCAGAACCATCAAAAAACGTTGAAATATAGTTCAAATTCAATAAAAATCGACAAAAATACAGTTTCTAGCTAAAATTTGATGGTTTCGTTGCACTTTCCGAGCCCATAGGGTATCTGATTGGCTTAAAAGTACAAGAAAACACTTCAAAAGTGACGTTTCTGAAGAATTTTAACAGTTTTCTTGTATCTACGAACGCCAGAATGCATAAAATTGACCTAAACGTCTCCTTTTCCTATTCTGAGTCGATTCTGCATGCTTTAAGTGTGTTTGGTGGCTCAGAACCATCAAAAAACGTTGAAATATAGTTCAAATTCAATAAAAATCGACAAAAATACAGTTTCTAGCTAAAATTTGATGGTTTCGTTGCACTTTCCGAGCCCGTAGGGTATCTGATTGGCTTAAAAGTACAAGAAAACACTTCAAAAGTGACGTTTCTGAAGAATTTTAACAGTTTTCTTGTATCTACGAACGCCAGAATGCATAAAATTGACCTAAACGTCTCCTTTTCCTATTCTGAGTCGATTCTGCATGCTTTAAGTGTGTTTGGTGGCTCAGAACCATCAAAAAACGTTGAAATATAGTTCAAATTCAATAAAAATCGACAAAAATACAGTTTCTAGCTAAAATTTGATGGTTTCGTTGCACTTTCCGAGCCCGTAGGGTATCTGATTGGCTTAAAAGTACAAGAAAACACTTCAAAAGTGACGTTTCTGAAGAATTTTAACAGTTTTCTTGTATCTACGAACGCCAGAATGCATAAAATTGACCTAAACGTCTCCTTTTCCTATTCTGAGTCGATTCTGCATGCTTTAAGTGTGTTTGGTGGCTGAGAACCATCAAAAAACGTTGAAATATAGTTCAAATTCAATAAAAATCGACAAAAATACAGTTTCTAGCTAAAATTTGATGGTTTCGTTGCACTTTCCGAGCCCGTAGGGTATCTGATTGGCTTAAAAGTACAAGAAAACACTTCAAAAGTGACGTTTCTGAAGAATTTTAACAGTTTTCTTGTATCTACGAACGCCAGAATGCATAAAATTGACCTAAACGTCTCCTTTTCCTATTCTGAGTCGATTCTGCATGCTTTAAGTGTGTTTGGTGGCTCAGAACCATCAAAAAACGTTGAAATATAGTTCAAATTCAATAAAAATCGACAAAAATACAGTTTCTAGCTAAAATTTGATGGTTTCGTTGCACTTTCCGAGCCCGTAGGGTATCTGATTGGCTTAAAAGTACAAGAAAACACTTCAAAAGTGACGTTTCTGAAGAATTTTAACAGTTTTCTTGTATCTACGAACGCCAGAATGCATAAAATTGACCTAAACGTCTCCTTTTCCTATTTTGAGTCGATTCTGCATGCTTTAAGTGTGTTTGGTGGCTCAGAACCATCAAAAAACGTTGAAATATAGTTCAAATTCAATAAAAATCGACAAAAATACAGTTTCTAGCTAAAATTTGATGGTTTCGTTGCACTTTCCGAGCCCGTAGGGTATCTGATTGGCTTAAAAGTACAAGAAAACACTTCAAAAGTGACGTTTCTGAAGAATTTTAACAGTTTTCTTGTATCTACGAACGCCAGAATGCATAAAATTGACCTAAACATCTCCTTTTCCTATTCTGAGTCGATTCTGCATGCTTTAAGTGTGTTTGGTGGCTCAGAACCATCAAAAAACGTTGAAATATAGTTCAAATTCAATAAAAATCGACAAAAATACAGTTTCTAGCTAAAATTTGATGGTTTCGTTGCACTTTCCGAGCCCGTAGGGTATCTGATTGGCTTAAAAGTACAAGAAAACACTTCAAAAGTGACGTTTCTGAAGAATTTTAACAGTTTTCTTGTATCTACGAACGCCAGAATGCATAAAATTGACCTAAACGTCTCCTTTTCCTATTCTGAGTCGATTCTGCATGCTTTAAGTGTGTTTGGTGGCTGAGAACCATCAAAAAACGTTGAAATATAGTTCAAATTCAATAAAAATCGACAAAAATACAGTTTCTAGCTAAAATTTGATGGTTTCGTTGCACTTTCCGAGCCCATAGGGTATCTGATTGGCTTAAAAGTACAAGAAAACACTTCAAAAGTGACGTTTCTGAAGAATTTTAACAGTTTTCTTGTATCTACGAACGCCAGAATGCATAAAATTGACCTAAACGTCTCCTTTTCCTATTCTGAGTCGATTCTGCATGCTTTAAGTGTGTTTGGTGGCTCAGAACCATCAAAAAACGTTGAAATATAGTTCAAATTCAATAAAAATCGACAAAAATACAGTTTCTAGCTAAAATTTGATGGTTTCGTTGCACTTTCCGAGCCCGTAGGGTATCTGATTGGCTTAAAAGTACAAGAAAACACTTCAAAAGTGACGTTTCTGAAGAATTTTAACAGTTTTCTTGTATCTACGAACGCCAGAATGCATAAAATTGACCTAAACGTCTCCTTTTCCTATTCTGAGTCGATTCTGCATGCTTTAAGTGTGTTTGGTGGCTCAGAACCATCAAAAAACGTTGAAATATAGTTCAAATTCAATAAAAATCGACAAAAATACAGTTTCTAGCTAAAATTTGATGGTTTCGTTGCACTTTCCGAGCCCGTAGGGTATCTGATTGGCTTAAAAGTACAAGAAAACACTTCAAAAGTGACGTTTCTGAAGAATTTTAACAGTTTTCTTGTATCTACGAACGCCAGAATGCATAAAATTGACCTAAACGTCTCCTTTTCCTATTCTGAGTCGATTCTGCATGCTTTAAGTGTGTTTGGTGGCTGAGAACCATCAAAAAACGTTGAAATATAGTTCAAATTCAATAAAAATCGACAAAAATACAGTTTCTAGCTAAAATTTGATGGTTTCGTTGCACTTTCCGAGCCCGTAGGGTATCTGATTGGCTTAAAAGTACAAGAAAACACTTCAAAAGTGACGTTTCTGAAGAATTTTAACAGTTTTCTTGTATCTACGAACGCCAGAATGCATAAAATTGACCTAAACGTCTCCTTTTCCTATTCTGAGTCGATTCTGCATGCTTTAAGTGTGTTTGGTGGCTCAGAACCATCAAAAAACGTTGAAATATAGTTCAAATTCAATAAAAATCGACAAAAATACAGTTTCTAGCTAAAATTTGATGGTTTCGTTGCACTTTCCGAGCCCGTTGGGTATCTGATTGGCTTAAAAGTACAAGAAAACACTTCAAAAGTGACGTTTCTGAAGAATTTTAACAGTTTTCTTGTATCTACGAACGCCAGAATGCATAAAATTGACCTAAACGTCTCCTTTTCCTATTTTGAGTCGATTCTGCATGCTTTAAGTGTGTTTGGTGGCTCAGAACCATCAAAAAACGTTGAAATATAGTTCAAATTCAATAAAAATCGACAAAAATACAGTTTCTAGCTAAAATTTGATGGTTTCGTTGCACTTTCCGAGCCCGTAGGGTATCTGATTGGCTTAAAAGTACAAGAAAACACTTCAAAAGTGACGTTTCTGAAGAATTTTAACAGGTTTCTTGTATCTACGAACGCCAGAATGCATAAAATTGACCTAAACGTCTCCTTTTCCTATTCTGAGTCGATTCTGCATGCTTTAAGTGTGTTTGGTGGCTCAGAACCATCAAAAAACGTTGAAATATAGTTCAAATTCAATAAAAATCGACAAAAATACAGTTTCTAGCTAAAATTTGATGGTTTCGTTGCACTTTCCGAGCCCGTAGGGTATCTGATTGGCTTAAAAGTACAAGAAAACACTTCAAAAGTGACGTTTCTGAAGAATTTTAACAGTTTTCTTGTATCTACGAACGCCAGAATGCATAAAATTGACCTAAACGTCTCCTTTTCCTATTCTGAGTCGATTCTGCATGCTTTAAGTGTGTTTGGTGGCTGAGAACCATCAAAAAACGTTGAAATATAGTTCAAATTCAATAAAAATCGACAAAAATACAGTTTCTAGCTAAAATTTGATGGTTTCGTTGCACTTTCCGAGCCCGTAGGTTATCTGATTGGCTTAAAAGTACAAGAAAACACTTCAAAAGTGACGTTTCTGAAGAATTTTAACAGTTTTCTTGTATCTACGAACGCCAGAATGCATAAAATTGACCTAAACGTCTCCTTTTCCTATTCTGAGTCGATTCTGCATGCTTTAAGTGTGTTTGGTGGCTCAGAACCATCAAAAAACGTTGAAATATAGTTCAAATTCAATAAAAATCGACAAAAATACAGTTTCTAGCTAAAATTTGAGGGTTTCGTTGCACTTTCCGAGCCCGTAGGGTATCTGATTGGCTTAAAAGTACAAGAAAACACTTCAAAAGTGACGTTTCTGAAGAATTTTAACAGTTTTCTTGTATCTACGAACGCCAGAATGCATAAAATTGACCTAAACGTCTCCTTTTCCTATTCTGAGTCGATTCTGCATGCTTTAAGTGTGTTTGGTGGCTCAGAACCATCAAAAAACGTTGAAATATAGTTCAAATTCAATAAAAATCGACAAAAATACAGTTTCTAGCTAAAATTTGATGGTTTCGTTGCACTTTCCGAGCCCGTAGGGTATCTGATTGGCTTAAAAGTACAAGAAAACACTTCAAAAGTGACGTTTCTGAAGAATTTTAACAGTTTTCTTGTATCTACGAACGCCAGAATGCATAAAATTGACCTAAACGTCTCCTTTTCCTATTCTGAGTCGATTCTGCATGCTTTAAGTGTGTTTGGTGGCTCAGAACCATCAAAAAACGTTGAAATATAGTTCAAATTCAATAAAAATCGACAAAAATACAGTTTCTAGCTAAAATTTGATGGTTTCGTTGCACTTTCCGAGCCCGTAGGGTATCTGATTGGCTTAAAAGTACAAGAAAACACTTCAAAAGTGACGTTTCTGAAGAATTTTAACAGTTTTCTTGTATCTACGAACGCCAGAATGCATAAAATTGACCTAAACGTCTCCTTTTCCTATTCTGAGTCGATTCTGCATGCTTTAAGTGTGTTTGGTGGCTCAGAACCATCAAAAAACGTTGAAATATAGTTCAAATTCAATAAAAATCGACAAAAATACAGTTTCTAGCTAAAATTTGATGGTTTCGTTGCACTTTCCGAGCCCGTAGGGTATCTGATTGGCTTAAAAGTACAAGAAAACACTTCAAAAGTGACGTTTCTGAAGAATTTTAACAGTTTTCTTGTATCTACGAACGCCAGAATGCATAAAATTGACCTAAACGTCTCCTTTTCCTATTCTGAGTCGATTCTGCATGCTTTAAGTGTGTTTGGTGGCTCAGAACCATCAAAAAACGTTGAAATATAGTTCAAATTCCATAAAAATCGACAAAAATACAGTTTCTAGCTAAAATTTGATGGTTTCGTTGCACTTTCCGATCCCGTGGGGTATCTGATTGGCTTAAAAGTACAAGAAAACACTTCAAAAGTGACGTTTCTGAAGAATTTTAACAGTTTTCTTGTATCTACGAACGCCAGAATGCATAAAATTGACCTAAACGTCTCCTTTTCCTATTCTGAGTCGATTCTGCATGCTTTAAGTGTGTTTGGTGGCTCAGAACCATCAAAAAACGTTGAAATATAGTTCAAATTCAATAAAAATCGACAAAAATACAGTTTCTAGCTAAAATTTGATGGTTTCGTTGCACTTTCCGAGCCCGTAGGGTATCTGATTGGCTTAAAAGTACAAGAAAACACTTCAAAAGTGACGTTTCTGAAGAATTTTAACAGTTTTCTTGTATCTACGAACGCCAGAATGCATAAAATTGACCTAAACGTCTCCTTTTCCTATTCTGAGTCGATTCTGCATGCTTTAAGTGTGTTTGGTGGCTCAGAACCATCAAAAAACGTTGAAATATAGTTCAAATTCAATAAAAATCGACAAAAATACAGTTTCTAGCTAAAATTTGATGGTTTCGTTGCACTTTCCGAGCCCGTAGGGTATCTGATTGGCTTAAAAGTACAAGAAAACACTTCAAAAGTGACGTTTCTGAAGAATTTTAACAGTTTTCTTGTATCTACGAACGCCAGAATGCATAAAATTGACCTAAACGTCTCCTTTTCCTATTCTGAGTCGATTCTGCATGCTTTAAGTGTGTTTGGTGGCTGAGAACCATCAAAAAACGTTGAAATATAGTTCAAATTCAATAAAAATCGACAAAAATACAGTTTCTAGCTAAAATTTGATGGTTTCGTTGCACTTTCCGAGCCCGTAGGTTATCTGATTGGCTTAAAAGTACAAGAAAACACTTCAAAAGTGACGTTTCTGAAGAATTTTAACAGTTTTCTTGTATCTACGAACGCCAGAATGCATAAAATTGACCTAAACGTCTCCTTTTCCTATTCTGAGTCGATTCTGCATGCTTTAAGTGTGTTTGGTGGCTCAGAACCATCAAAAAACGTTGAAATATAGTTCAAATTCAATAAAAATCGACAAAAATACAGTTTCTAGCTAAAATTTGATGGTTTCGTTGCACTTTCCGAGCCCGTAGGGTATCTGATTGGCTTAAAAGTACAAGAAAACACTTCAAAAGTGACGTTTCTGAAGAATTTTAACAGTTTTCTTGTATCTACGAACGCCAGAATGCATAAAATTGACCTAAACGTCTCCTTTTCCTATTCTGAGTCGATTCTGCATGCTTTAAGTGTGTTTGGTGGCTCAGAACCATCAAAAAACGTTGAAATATAGTTCAAATTCAATAAAAATCGACAAAAATACAGTTTCTAGCTAAAATTTGATGGTTTCGTTGCACTTTCCGAGCCCGTAGGGTATCTGATTGGCTTAAAAGTACAAGAAAACACTTCAAAAGTGACGTTTCTGAAGAATTTTAACAGTTTTCTTGTATCTACGAACGCCAGAATGCATAAAATTGACCTAAACGTCTCCTTTTCCTATTCTGAGTCGATTCTGCATGCTTTAAGTGTGTTTGGTGGCTCAGAACCATCAAAAAACGTTGAAATATAGTTCAAATTAAATAAAAATCGACAAAAATACAGTTTCTAGCTAAAATTTGATGGTTTCGTTGCACTTTCCGAGCCCGTAGGGTATCTGATTGGCTTAAAAGTACAAGAAAACACTTCAAAAGTGACGTTTCTGAAGAATTTTAACAGTTTTCTTGTATCTACGAACGCCAGAATGCATAAAATTGACCTAAACGTCTCCTTTTCCTATTCTGAGTCGATTCTGCATGCTTTAAGTGTGTTTGGTGGCTCAGAACCATCAAAAAACGTTGAAATATAGTTCAAATTCCATAAAAATCGACAAAAATACAGTTTCTAGCTAAAATTTGATGGTTTCGTTGCACTTTCCGATCCCGTGGGGTATCTGATTGGCTTAAAAGTACAAGAAAACACTTCAAAAGTGACGTTTCTGAAGAATTTTAACAGTTTTCTTGTATCTACGAACGCCAGAATGCATAAAATTGACCTAAACGTCTCCTTTTCCTATTCTGAGTCGATTCTGCATGCTTTAAGTGTGTTTGGTGGCTCAGAACCATCGAAAAACGTTGAAATATAGTTCAAATTCAATAAAAATCGACAAAAATACAGTTTCTAGCTAAAATTTGATGGTTTCGTTGCACTTTCCGAGCCCGTAGGGTATCTGATTGGCTTAAAAGTACAAGAAAACACTTCAAAAGTGACGTTTCTGAAGAATTTTAACAGTTTTCTTGTATCTACGAACGCCAGAATGCATAAAATTGACCTAAACGTCTCCTTTTCCTATTCTGAGTCGATTCTGCATGCTTTAAGTGTGTTTGGTGGCTCAGAACCATCAAAAAACGTTGAAATATAGTTCAAATTCAATAAAAATCGACAAAAATACAGTTTCTAGCTAAAATTTGATGGTTTCGTTGCACTTTCCGAGCCCGTTGGGTATCTGATTGGCTTAAAAGTACAAGAAAACACTTCAAAAGTGACGTTTCTGAAGAATTTTAACAGTTTTCTTGTATCTACGAACGCCAGAATGCATAAAATTGACCTAAACGTCTCCTTTTCCTATTCTGAGTCGATTCTGCATGCTTTAAGTGTGTTTGGTGGCTCAGAACCATCAAAAAACGTTGAAATATAGTTCAAATTCAATAAAAATCGACAAAAATACAGTTTCTAGCTAAAATTTGATGGTTTCGTTGCACTTTCCGAGCCCGTTGGGTATCTGATTGGCTTAAAAGTACAAGAAAACACTTCAAAAGTGACGTTTCTGAAGAATTTTAACAGTTTTCTTGTATCTACGAACGCCAGAATGCATAAAATTGACCTAAACGTCTCCTTTTCCTATTCTGAGTCGATTCTGCATGCTTTAAGTGTGTTTGGTGGCTCAGAACCATCAAAAAACGTTGAAATATGGTTCAAATTCAATAAAAATCGACAAAAATACAGTTTCTAGCTAAAATTTGATGGTTTCGTTGCACTTTCCGAGCCCGTAGGGTATCTGATTGGCTTAAAAGTACAAGAAAACACTTCAAAAGTGACGTTTCTGAAGAGTTTTAACAGTTTTCTTGTATCTACGAACGCCAGAATGCATAAAATTGACCTAAACGTCTCCTTTTCCTATTCTGAGTCGATTCTGCATGCTTTAAGTGTGTTTGGTGGCTCAGAACCATCAAAAAACGTTGAAATATAGTTCAAATTCAATAAAAATCGACAAAAATACAGTTTCTAGCTAAAATTTGATGGTTTCGTTGCACTTTCCGAGCCCGTAGTGTATCTGATTGGCTTAAAAGTACAAGAAAACACTTCAAAAGTGACGTTTCTGAAGAATTTTAACAGTTTTCTTGTATCTACGAACGCCAGAATGCATAAAATTGACCTAAACGTCTCCTTTTCCTATTCTGAGTCGATTCTGCATGCTTTAAGTGTGTTTGGTGGCTTAGAACCATCAAAAAACGTTGAAATATAGTTCAAATTCAATAAAAATCGACAAAAATACAGTTTCTAGCTAAAATTTGATGGTTTCGTTGCACTTTCCGAGCCCGTAGGGTATCTGATTGGCTTAAAAGTACAAGAAAACACTTCAAAAGTGACGTTTCTGAAGAATTTTAACAGTTTTCTTGTATCTACGAACGCCAGAATGCATAAAATTGACCTAAACGTCTCCTTTTCCTATTCTGAGTCGATTCTGCATGCTTTAAGTGTGTTTGGTGGCTCAGAACCATCAAAAAACGTTGAAATATAGTTCAAATTCAATAAAAATCGACAAAAATACAGTTTCTAGCTAAAATTTGATGGTTTCGTTGCACTTTCCGAGCCCGTTGGGTATCTGATTGGCTTAAAAGTACAAGAAAACACTTCAAAAGTGACGTTTCTGAAGAATTTTAACAGTTTTCTTGTATCTACGAACGCCAGAATGCATAAAATTGACCTAAACGTCTCCTTTTCCTATTCTGAGTCGATTCTGCATGCTTTAAGTGTGTTTGGTGGCTCAGAACCATCAAAAAACGTTGAAATATAGTTCAAATTCAATAAAAATCGACAAAAATACAGTTTCTAGCTAAAATTTGATGGTTTCGTTGCACTTTCCGAGCCCGTAGGGTATCTGATTGGCTTAAAAGTACAAGAAAACACTTCAAAAGTGACGTTTCTGAAGAATTTTAACAGTTTTCTTGTATCTACGAACGCCAGAATGCATAAAATTGACCTAAACGTCTCCTTTTCCTATTCTGAGTCGATTCTGCATGCTTTAAGTGTGTTTGGTGGCTCAGAACCATCAAAAAACGTTGAAATATAAATAAATAAATAAATAAATAAATGGTTTATTGCATCCAACAGGGTAACCCCCAATTACTGAATACAAAATTACACACACATATTTTTAAAAATTCTACAAGTGCAATATTATAACTAACAAGTACAGATACAAAAAAAAAATTTTTAAATCAATAAAGAAGCTAATGAATGAATCGACTTCGATGAACAACCTAATACTGAACAACTTATTATAACGAACCGAAACTTAATTTCTTTATGTCGGATAACCGACAGCAGAAGATATCTAATTTAGGATGGACAATATTCACTGTTCGGCAAATATTGTACATTGGGGAATACATCAAAATGTTGGTTCTTGGTGTACGTAGATAAAGAATATTATTCGATCTAACATTGAATTTTGGACAATTGAATTTGAGAAGACTCAGTAAATGTGAACAATTAATTTCATTTCCGATAAGCTTGGTAAAGAAGCGCAGATATCCCGTCTTTACCCTGTGAGCTATGCTAGAGATTGAAAAGGTCTGGAGCAGATATTCTTGTGAGATGCCTCTTGGTGGGTATGTTGTGTATACCTTGAAATGTAAATACTTTAAAAACCGACGCTGAACATTTTCAATTTCATTAATGTACGCAGTATAATGCGGATACCATACAATAGCAGCATATTCTAATTTGCATCTAACAAACGAAAAATAAAGTAATTTTATTACAGCTTCATCATTGATACTGCGACTGTTTCTCATAATGAAACCGAGAAGTTTGATGGCATCTGATGTTAGGGTTTGAATATGCGCTGAAAATGATAATTTTGTGTCAAATACAACACCTAAATCCTTAACGTGCGATGGACGTGACAATAAAACGTTGTCAATCCTATATTTATATTCGATAATTTGTTTCGCTAAGCTATATGATAAAATATAACATTTTTCCAAATTTAAAGAGAGATAGTTGCTTTTACACCAAATAGAAATTTTATCTAGGTCAGACTGAAGTTCAATACAATCTTGGTAGCATGTAATCCGGCGATACAATTTCAAGTCATCAGCATATAAAAGAGCCGAAGATTTAATGTCCTTCACTATGTCATTAATGAAAATATTGAAGATGAGTGGACCAAGAACCGAACCTTGAGGAACACCCGAAGTGGCTATAAAAGGTAGAGAACGAAAACCACGGCATTCAACAAAGCAACTGCGACCCGAAATATAGCTGCAGATTATGGAGCACATATTGTCCGATAAATCAGAATTCAAGAGTTTATTTTGTAGGATGCCGTGATCTATTCTATCGAAAGCCTTCGAAAAGTCCGTGTACACTACATCAGTTTGAAAACCACTGTCTAGACTTTCGGAAATAAATTGACATATAGACGTTAAATTGGTGACTGTAGAACGTCCCTGTACAAATCCGTGCTGATAATCGCTGATATGATTACTAATCTGATGAGATACAGTATCATACAGGAGGGATTCAAAAACTTTGGAGAAATTGTCTAGAATAGAGATTGGGCGATAATTTTCAATAATCGAGCGATCGTCCTTTTTAAATAAAGGAATAATTTTAGAAATTTTCCAGATATTAGGAATGGTTTGAGTTGAAATAGCTAAGTTATAAAGAAATTTTAATGGTGTGCAGAAGACAGCCGCACAATCCTTAACTAAAAATGCCGGAATCATTTCCGGTCCAGCAGTAAACTTAGGTTTCAAATCTTTTAGCTTTTTGAAAACTTTTTCGTCTGAAAAGGTATCTGTTAAGATGTTGCTCTGAAAAAGAGAACCACTAGTTGCTGTAACATTGTGAAAACTTGATAAACGAAAGACAGATTTGAAGTGATCTGCAAAAGATCGAACCAAATCCTCACCTCCAGCAATTGACTCATCCTTGTATGTCATATTAGAAGGGATGCCCGGATTTTTTCGTTTTAAATTGACAAACTTCCAGAATTCTTGAGGATTCGCTGTAATGTTTTTTTCTGCGTGTAAAATGAATTCTTTATAGGCACATTCAATTTCTTTCTTGACAATTCGTCTCAAGTTCTCAAATTTTTCTTTATCGGTACGCAGTCCGGATTTTTTAGCTTTGTTCCAAAGATGAGATTTTTGTTTAATTAACTTTATGACTTTAGGTGTAAACCAAACAGGGTAAGTTGAGGAACGACATTTATTTTTGGGCACAAAACGTTCTATTATATAATCGAGATGTAGATAAAAAGCCTCGCATGCTAAGTTGACATCACGGTACTTTAATAGAAACTCCCAATTAGTATGAAGAAGGTTATTGTATAATGCTGGAAAATTAGCCTTGCGGAAATTAAAGTACCATTCGCAACCATTAGCCAAGGTTCTGGATCTCTTATAGAGCTTTGTTTCAATAGACCACTCGAGACATGGGTGATACACATCTTCTCGAGCCAAAGGTTCTGCTGCACGATCAACCGAAATGTGATTGTTCGCTATGACAAAATCAAGTGTTCGATTAAGACTATTAGTAATTTTGTTACATTGATGTAGAGAAAGAAACTGCAGAAAGTCAAAAAAATGCTTAACAAGGGGTGGTAAATTATAAGGGTTGTGAATTTGACTATAGGTAGGTAAATTAAAATCACCAACAATATAGTTCAAATTCAATAAAAATCGACAAAAATACAGTTTCTAGCTAAAATTTGATGGTTTCGTTGCACTTTCCGAGCCCGTAGGGTATCTGATTGGCTTAAAAGTACAAGAAAACACTTCAAAAGTGACGTTTCTGAAGAATTTTAACAGTTTTCTTGTATCTACGAACGCCAGAATGCATAAAATTGACCTAAACGTCTCCTTTTCCTATTCTGAGTCGATTCTGCATGCTTTAAGTGTGTTTGGTGGCTCAGAACCATCAAAAAACGTTGAAATATAGTTCAAATTCAATAAAAATCGACAAAAATACAGTTTCTAGCTAAAATTTGATGGTTTCGTTGCACTTTCCGAGCCCGTAGGGTATCTGATTGGCTTAAAAGTACAAGAAAACACTTCAAAAGTGACGTTTCTGAAGAATTTTAACAGTTTTCTTGTATCTACGAACGCCAGAATGCATAAAATTGACCTAAACGTCTCCTTTTCCTATTCTGAGTCGATTCTGCATGCTTTAAGTGTGTTTGGTGGCTCAGAACCATCAAAAAACGTTGAAATATAGTTCAAATTCAATAAAAATCGACAAAAATACAGTTTCTAGCTAAAATTTGATGGTTTCGTTGCACTTTCCGAGCCCGTAGGGTATCTGATTGGCTTAAAAGTACAAGAAAACACTTCAAAAGTGACGTTTCTGAAGAATTTTAACAGTTTTCTTGTATCTACGAACGCCAGAATGCATAAAATTGACCTAAACGTCTCCTTTTCCTATTCTGAGTCGATTCTGCATGCTTTAAGTGTGTTTGGTGGCTCAGAACCATAAAAAAACGTTGAAATATAGTTCAAATTCAATAAAAATCGACAAAAATACAGTTTCTAGCTAAAATTTGATGGTTTCGTTGCACTTTCCGAGCCCGTTGGGTATCTGATTGGCTTAAAAGTACAAGAAAACACTTCAAAAGTGACGTTTCTGAAGAATTTTAACAGTTTTCTTGTATCTACGAACGCCAGAATGCATAAAATTGACCTAAACGTCTCCTTTTCCTATTCTGAGTCGATTCTGCATGCTTTAAGTGTGTTTGGTGGCTCAGAACCATCAAAAAACGTTGAAATATAGTTCAAATTCAATAAAAATCGACAAAAATACAGTTTCTAGCTAAAATTTGATGGTTTCGTTGCACTTTCCGAGCCCGTAGGGTATCTGATTGGCTTAAAAGTACAAGAAAACACTTCAAAAGTGACGTTTCTGAAGAATTTTAACAGTTTTCTTGTATCTACGAACGCCAGAATGCATAAAATTGACCTAAACGTCTCCTTTTCCTATTCTGAGTCGATTCTGCATGCTTTAAGTGTGTTTGGTGGCTCAGAACCATCAAAAAACGTTGAAATATAGTTCAAATTCAATAAAAATCGACAAAAATACAGTTTCTAGCTAAAATTTGATGGTTTCGTTGCACTTTCCGAGCCCGTAGGGTATCTGATTGGCTTAAAAGTACAAGAAAACACTTCAAAAGTGACGTTTCTGAAGAATTTTAACAGTTTTCTTGTATCTACGAACGCCAGAATGCATAAAATTGACCTAAACGTCTCCTTTTCCTATTCTGAGTCGATTCTGCATGCTTTAAGTGTGTTTGGTGGCTCAGAACCATCAAAAAACGTTGAAATATAGTTCAAATTCAATAAAAATCGACAAAAATACAGTTTCTAGCTAAAATTTGATGGTTTCGTTGCACTTTCCGAGCCCGTAGGGTATCTGATTGGCTTAAAAGTACAAGAAAACACTTCAAAAGTGACGTTTCTGAAGAATTTTAACAGTTTTCTTGTATCTACGAACGCCAGAATGCATAAAATTGACCTAAACGTCTCCTTTTCCTATTCTGAGTCGATTCTGCATGCTTTAAGTGTGTTTGGTGGCTCAGAACCATCAAAAAACGTTGAAATATAGTTCAAATTCAATAAAAATCGACAAAAATACAGTTTCTAGCTAAAATTTGATGGTTTCGTTGCACTTTCCGAGCCCGTAGGGTATCTGATTGGCTTAAAAGTACAAGAAAACACTTCAAAAGTGACGTTTCTGAAGAATTTTAACAGTTTTCTTGTATCTACGAACGCCAGAATGCATAAAATTGACCTAAACGTCTCCTTTTCCTATTCTGAGTCGATTCTGCATGCTTTAAGTGTGTTTGGTGGCTCAGAACCATCAAAAAACGTTGAAATATAGTTCAAATTCAATAAAAATCGACAAAAATACAGTTTCTAGCTAAAATTTGATGGTTTCGTTGCACTTTCCGAGCCCGTAGGGTATCTGATTGGCTTAAAAGTACAAGAAAACACTTCAAAAGTGACGTTTCTGAAGAATTTTAACAGTTTTCTTGTATCTACGAACGCCAGAATGCATAAAATTGACCTAAACGTCTCCTTTTCCTATTCTGAGTCGATTCTGCATGCTTTAAGTGTGTTTGGTGGCTCAGAACCATCAAAAAACGTTGAAATATAGTTCAAATTCAATAAAAATCGACAAAAATACAGTTTCTAGCTAAAATTTGATGGTTTCGTTGCACTTTCCGAGCCCGTACGGTATCTGATTGGCTTAAAAGAACAAGAAAACACTTCAAAAGTGACGTTTCTGAAGAATTTTAACAGTTTTCTTGTATCTACGAACGCCAGAATGCATAAAATTGACCTAAACGTCTCCTTTTCCTATTCTGAGTCGATTCTGCATGCTTTAAGTGTGTTTGGTGGCTCAGAACCATCAAAAAACGTTGAAATATAGTTCAAATTCAATAAAAATCGACAAAAATACAGTTTCTAGCTAAAATTTGATGGTTTCGTTGCACTTTCCGAGCCCGTAGGGTATCTGATTGGCTTAAAAGTACAAGAAAACACTTCAAAAGTGACGTTTCTGAAGAATTTTAACAGTTTTCTTGTATCTACGAACGCCAGAATGCATAAAATTGACCTAAACGTCTCCTTTTCCTATTCTGAGTCGATTCTGCATGCTTTAAGTGTGTTTGGTGGCTCAGAACCATCAAAAAACGTTGAAATATAGTTCAAATTCAATAAAAATCGACAAAAATACAGTTTCTAGCTAAAATTTGATGGTTTCGTTGCACTTTCCGAGCCCGTAGGGTATCTGATTGGCTTAAAAGTACAAGAAAACACTTCAAAAGTGACGTTTCTGAAGAATTTTAACAGTTTTCTTGTATCTACGAACGCCAGAATGCATAAAATTGACCTAAACGTCTCCTTTTCTTATTCTGAGTCGATTCTGCATGCTTTAAGTGTGTTTGGTGGCTCAGAACCATCAAAAAACGTTGAAATATAGTTCAAATTCAATAAAAATCGACAAAAATACAGTTTCTAGCTAAAATTTGATGGTTTCGTTGCACTTTCCGAGCCCGTAGGGTATCTGATTGGCTTAAAAGTACAAGAAAACACTTCAAAAGTGACGTTTCTGAAGAATTTTAACAGTTTTCTTGTATCTACGAACGCCAGAATGCATAAAATTGACCTAAACGTCTCCTTTTCCTATTCTGAGTCGATTCTGCATGCTTTAAGTGTGTTTGGTGGCTCAGAACCATCAAAAAACGTTGAAATATAGTTCAAATTCAATAAAAATCGACAAAAATACAGTTTCTAGCTAAAATTTGATGGTTTCGTTGCACTTTCCGAGCCCGTAGGGTATCTGATTGGCTTAAAAGTACAAGAAAACACTTCAAAAGTGACGTTTCTGAAGAATTTTAACAGTTTTCTTGTATCTACGAACGCCAGAATGCATAAAATTGACCTAAACGTCTCCTTTTCCTATTCTGAGTCGATTCTGCATGCTTTAAGTGTGTTTGGTGGCTCAGAACCATCAAAAAACGTTGAAAAATAGTTCAAATTCAATAAAAATCGACAAAAATACAGTTTCTAGCTAAAATTTGATGGTTTCGTTGCACTTTCCGAGCCCGTAGGGTATCTGATTTGCTTAAAAGTACAAGAAAACACTTCAAAAGTGACGTTTCTGAAGAATTTTAACAGTTTTCTTGTATCTACGAACGCCAGAATGCATAAAATTGACCTAAACGTCTCCTTTTCCTATTCTGAGTCGATTCTGCATGCTTTAAGTGTGTTTGGTGGCTCAGAACCATCAAAAAACGTTGAAATATAGTTCAAATTCAATAAAAATCGACAAAAATACAGTTTCTAGCTAAAATTTGATGGTTTCGTTGCACTTTCCGAGCCCGTAGGGTATCTGATTGGCTTAAAAGTACAAGAAAACACTTCAAAAGTGACGTTTCTGAAGAATCTTAACAGTTTTCTTGTATCTACGAACGCCAGAATGCATAAAATTGACCTAAACGTCTGCTTTTCCTATTCTGAGTCGATTCTGCATGCTTTAAGTGTGTTTGGTGGCTCAGAACCATCAAAAAACGTTGAAATATAGTTCAAATTCAATAAAAATCGACAAAAATACAGTTTCTAGCTAAAATTTGATGGTTTCGTTGCACTTTCCGAGCCCGTAGGGTATCTGATTGGCTTAAAAGTACAAGAAAACACTTCAAAAGTGACGTTTCTGAAGAATTTTAACAGTTTTCTTGTATCTACGAACGCCAGAATGCATAAAATTGACCTAAACGTCTGCTTTTCCTATTCTGAGTCGATTCTGCATGCTTTAAGTGTGTTTGGTGGCTCAGAACCATCAAAAAACGTTGAAATATAGTTCAAATTCAATAAAAATCGACAAAAATACAGTTTCTAGCTAAAATTTAATGGTTTCGTTGCACTTTCCGAGCCCGTTGGGTATCTGATTGGCTTAAAAGTACAAGAAAACACTTCAAAAGTGACGTTTCTGAAGAATTTTAACAGTTTTCTTGTATCTACGAACGCCAGAATGCATAAAATTGACCTAAACCTCTCCTTTTCCTATTCTGAGTCGATTCTGCATGCTTTAAGTGTGTTTGGTGGCTCAGAACCATCAAAAAACGTTGAAATATAGTTCAAATTCAATAAAAATCGACAAAAATACAGTTTCTAGCTAAAATTTGATGGTTTCGTTGCACTTTCCGAGCCCGTAGGGTAACTGATTGGCTTAAAAGTACAAGAAAACACTTCAAAAGTGACGTTTCTGAAGAATTTTAACAGTTTTCTTGTATCTACGAACGCCAGAATGCATAAAATTGACCTAAACGTCTCCTTTTCCTATTCTGAGTCGATTCTGCATGCTTTAAGTGTGTTTGGTGGCTCAGAACCATCAAAAAACGTTGAAATATAGTTCAAATTCAATAAAAATCGACAAAAATACAGTTTCTAGCTAAAATTTGATGGTTTCGTTGCACTTTCCGAGCCCGTAGGGTATCTGATTGGCTTAAAAGTACAAGAAAACACTTCAAAAGTGACGTTTCTGAAGAATTTTAACAGTTTTCTTGTATCTACGAACGCCAGAATGCATAAAATTGACCTAAACGTCTCCTTTTCCTATTCTGAGTCGATTCTGCATGCTTTAAGTGTGTTTGGTGGCTCAGAACCATCAAAAAACGTTGAAATATAGTTCAAATTCAATAAAAATCGACAAAAATACAGTTTCTAGCTAAAATTTGATGGTTTCGTTGCACTTTCCGAGCCCGTAGGGTATCTGATTGGCTTAAAAGTACAAGAAAACACTTCAAAAGTGACGTTTCTGAAGAATTTTAACAGTTTTCTTGTATCTACGAACGCCAGAATGCATAAAGTTGACCTAAACGTCTCCTTTTCCTATTCTGAGTCGATTCTGCATGCTTTAAGTGTGTTTGGTGGCTCAGAACCATCAAAAAACGTTGAAATATAGTTCAAATTCAATAAAAATCGACAAAAATACAGTTTCTAGCTAAAATTTGATGATTTCGTTGCACTTTCCGAGCCCGTAGGGTATCTGATTGGCTTAAAAGTACAAGAAAACACTTCAAAAGTGACGTTTCTGAAGAATTTTAACAGTTTTCTTGTATCTACGAACGCCAGAATGCATAAAATTGACCTAAACGTCTCCTTTTCCTATTCTGAGTCGATTCTGCATGCTTTAAGTGTGTTTGGTGGCTCAGAACCATCAAAAAACATTGAAATATAGTTCAAATTCAATAAAAATCGACAAAAATACAGTTTCTAGCTAAAATTTGATGGTTTCGTTGCACTTTCCGAGCCCGTAGGGTATCTGATTGGCTTAAAAGTACAAGAAAACACTTCAAAAGTGACGTTTCTGAAGAATTTTAACAGTTTTCTTGTATCTACGAACGCCAGAATGCATAAAATTGACCTAAACGTCTCCTTTTCCTATTCTGAGTCGATTCTGCATGCTTTAAGTGTGTTTGGTGGCTCAGAACCATCAAAAAACGTTGAAATATAGTTCAAATTCAATAAAAATCGACAAAAATACAGTTTCTAGCTAAAATTTGATGGTTTCGTTGCACTTTCCGAGCCCGTAGGGTATCTGATTGGCTTAAAAGTACAAGAAAACACTTCAAAAGTGACGTTTCTGAAGAATTTTAACAGTTTTCTTGTATCTACGAACGCCAGAATGCATAAAATTGACCTAAACGTCTCCTTTTCCTATTCTGAGTCGATTCTGCATGCTTTAAGTGTGTTTGGTGGCTCAGAACCATCAAAAAACGTTGAAATATAGTTCAAATTCAATAAAAATCGACAAAAATATTGTTTCTAGCTAAAATTTGATGGTTTCGTTGCACTTTCCGAGCCCGTAGGGTATCTGATTGGCTTAAAAGTACAAGAAAACACTTCAAAAGTGACGTTTCTGAAGAATTTTAACAGTTTTCTTGTATCTTCGAACGCCAGAATGCATAAAATTGACCTAAACGTCTCCTTTTCCTATTCTGAGTCGATTCTGCATGCTTTAAGTGTGTTTGGTGGCTCAGAACCATCAAAAAACGTTGAAATATAGTTCAAATTCAATAAAAATCGACAAAAATACAGTTTCTAGCTAAAATTTGATGGTTTCGTTGCACTTTCCGAGCCCGTAGGGTATCTGATTGGCTTAAAAGTACAAGAAAACACTTCAAAAGTGACGTTTCTGAAGAATTTTAACAGTTTTCTTGTATCTACGAACGCCAGAATGCATAAAATTGACCTAAACGTCTCCTTTTCCTATTCTGAGTCGATTCTGCATGCTTTAAGTGTGTTTGGTGGCTCAGAACCATCAAAAAACGTTGAAATATAGTTCAAATTCAATAAAAATCGACAAAAATACAGTTTCTAGCTAAAATTTGATGGTTTCGTTGCACTTTCCGAGCCCGTAGGGTATCTGATTGGCTTAAAAGTACAAGAAAACACTTCAAAAGTGACGTTTCTGAAGAATTTTAACAGTTTTCTTGTATCTACGAACGCCAGAATGCATAAAATTGACCTAAACTTCTCCTTTTCCTATTCTGAGTCGATTCTGCATGCTTTAAGTGTGTTTGGTGGCTCAGAACCATCAAAAAACGTTGAAATATAGTTCAAATTCAATAAAAATCGACAAAAATACAGTTTCTAGCTAAAATTTGATGGTTTCGTTGCACTTTCCGAGCCCGTAGGGTATCTGATTGGCTTAAAAGTAAAAGAAAACACTTCAAAAGTGACGTTTCTGAAGAATTTTAACAGTTTTCTTGTATCTACGAACGCCAGAATGCATAAAATTGACCTAAACGTCTCCTTTTCCTATTCTGAGTCGATTCTGCATGCTTTAAGTGTGTTTGGTGGCTCAGAACCATCAAAAAACGTTGAAATATAGTTCAAATTCAATAAAAATCGACAAAAATACAGTTTCTAGCTAAAATTTGATGGTTTCGTTGCACTTTCCAAGCCCGTAGGGTATCTGATTGGCTTAAAAGTACAAGAAAACACTTCAAAAGTGACGTTTCTGAAGAATTTTAACAGTTTTCTTGTATCTACGAACGCCAGAATGCATAAAATTGACCTAAACGTCTCCTTTTCCTATTCTGAGTCGATTCTGCATGCTTTAAGTGTGTTTGGTGGCTCAGAACCATCAAAAAACGTTGAAATATAGTTCAAATTCAATAAAAATCGACAAAAATACAGTTTCTAGCTAAAATTTGATGGTTTCGTTGCACTTTCCGAGCCCGTAGGGTATCTGATTGGCTTAAAAGTACAAGAAAACACTTCAAAAGTGACGTTTCTGAAGAATTTTAACAGTTTTCTTGTATCTACGAACGCCAGAATGCATAAAATTGACCTAAACGTCTCCTTTTCCTATTCTGAGTCGATTCTGCATGCTTTAAGTGTGTTTGGTGGCTCAGAACCATCAAAAAACGTTGAAATATAGTTCAAATTCAATAAAAATCGACAAAAATACAGTTTCTAGCTAAAATTTGATGGTTTCGTTGCACTTTCCGAGCCCGTAGGGTATCTGATTGGCTTAAAGGTACAAGAAAACACTTCAAAAGTGACGTTTCTGAAGAATTTTAACAGTTTTCTTGTATCTACGAACGCCAGAATGCACAAAATTGACCTAAACGTCTCCTTTTCCTATTCTGAGTCGATTCTGCATGCTTTAAGTGTGTTTGGTGGCTCAGAACCATCAAAAAACGTTGAAATATAGTTCAAATTCAATAAAAATCGACAAAAATACAGTTTCTAGCTAAAATTTGATGGTTTCGTTGCACTTTCCGAGCCCGTAGGGTATCTGATTGGCTTAAAAGTACAAGAAAACACTTCAAAAGTGACGTTTCTGAAGAATTTTAACAGTTTTCTTGTATCTACGAACGCCAGAATGCATAAAATTGACCTAAACGTCTCCTTTTCCTATTCTGAGTCGATTCTGCATGCTTTAAGTGTGTTTGGTGGCTCAGAACCATCAAAAAACGTTGAAATATAGTTCAAATTCAATAAAAATCGACAAAAATACAGTTTCTAGCTAAAATTTGATGGTTTCGTTGCACTTTCCGAGCCCGTTGGGTATCTGATTGGCTTAAAAGTACAAGAAAACACTTCAAAAGTGACGTTTCTGAAGAATTTTAACAGTTTTCTTGTATCTACGAACGCCAGAATGCATAAAATTGACCTAAACGTCTCCTTTTCCTATTCTGAGTCGATTCTGCATGCTTTAAGTGTGTTTGGTGGCTCAGAACCATCAAAAAACGTTGAAATATAGTTCAAATTCAATAAAAATCGACAAAAATACAGTTTCTAGCTAAAATTTGATGGTTTCGTTGCACTTTCCGAGCCCGTAGGGTATCTGATTGGATTAAAAGTACAAGAAAACACTTCAAAAGTGACGTTTCTGAAGAATTTTAACAGTTTTCTTGTATCTACGAACGCCAGAATGCATAAAATTGACCTAAACGTCTCCTTTTCCTATTCTGAGTCGATTCTGCATGCTTTAAGTGTGTTTGGTGGCTCAGAACCATCAAAAAACGTTGAAATATAGTTCAAATTCAATAAAAATCGACAAAAATACAGTTTCTAGCTAAAATTTGATGGTTTCGTTGCACTTTCCGAGCCCGTAGGGTTTCTGATTGGCTTAAAAGTACAAGAAAACACTTCAAAAGTGACGTTTCTGAAGAATTTTAACAGTTTTCTTGTATCTACGAACGCCAGAATGCATAAAATTGACCTAAACATCTCCTTTTCCTATTCTGAGTCGATTCTGCATGCTTTAAGTGTGTTTGGTGGCTCAGAACCATCAAAAAACGTTGAAATATAGTTCAAATTCAATAAAAATCGACAAAAATACAGTTTCTAGCTAAAATTTGATGGTTTCGTTGCACTTTCCGAGCCCGTAGGGTATCTGATTGGCTTAAAAGTACAAGAAAACACTTCAAAAGTGACGTTTCTGAAGAATTTTAACAGTTTTCTTGTATCTACGAACGCCAGAATGCATAAAATTGACCTAAACGTCTCCTTTTCCTATTCTGAGTCGATTCTGCATGCTTTAAGTGTGTTTGGTGGCTCAGAACCATCAAAAAACGTTGAAATATAGTTCAAATTCAATAAAAATCGACAAAAATACAGTTTCTAGCTAAAATTTGATGGTTTCGTTGCACTTTCCGAGCCCGTAGGGTATCTGATTGGCTTAAAAGTACAAGAAAACACTTCAAAAGTGACGTTTCTGAAGAATTTTAACAGTTTTCTTGTATCTACGAACGCCAGAATGCATAAAATTGACCTAAACGTCTCCTTTTCCTATTCTGAGTCGATTCTGCATGCTTTAAGTGTGTTTGGTGGCTCAGAACCATCAAAAAACGTTGAAATATAGTTCAAATTCAATAAAAATCGACAAAAATACAGTTTCTAGCTAAGATTTGATGGTTTCGTTGCACTTTCCGAGCCCGTAGGGTATCTGATTGGCTTAAAAGTACAAGAAAACACTTCAAAAGTGACGTTTCTGAAGAATTTTAACAGTTTTCTTGTATCTACGAACGCCAGAATGCATAAAATTGACCTAAACGTCTCCTTTTCCTATTCTGAGTCGATTCTGCATGCTTTAAGTGTGTTTGGTGGCTCAGAACCATCAAAAAACGTTGAAATATAGTTCAAATTCAATAAAAATCGACAAAAATACAGTTTCTAGCTAAAATTTGATGGTTTCGTTGCACTTTCCGAGCCCGTAGGGTATCTGATTGGATTAAAAGTACAAGAAAACACTTCAAAAGTGACGTTTCTGAAGAATTTTAACAGTTTTCTTGTATCTACGAACGCCAGAATGCATAAAATTGACCTAAACGTCTCCTTTTCCTATTCTGAGTCGATTCTGCATGCTTTAAGTGTGTTTGGTGGCTCAGAACCATCAAAAAACGTTGAAATATAGTTCAAATTCAATAAAAATCGACAAAAATACAGTTTCTAGCTAAAATTTGATGGTTTCGTTGCACTTTCCGAGCCCGTAGGGTATCTGATTGGCTTAAAAGTACAAGAAAACACTTCAAAAGTGACGTTTCTGAAGAATTTTAACAGTTTTCTTGTATCTACGAACGCCAGAATGCATAAAATTGACCTAAACGTCTCCTTTTCCTATTCTGAGTCGATTCTGCATGCTTTAAGTGTGTTTGGTGGCTCAGAACCATCAAAAAACGTTGAAATATAGTTCAAATTCAATAAAAATCGACAAAAATACAGTTTCTAGCTAAAATTTGATGGTTTCGTTGCACTTTCCGAGCCCGTAGGGTATCTGATTGGCTTAAAAGTACAAGAAAACACTTCAAAAGTGACGTTTCTGAAGAATTTTAACAGTTTTCTTGTATCTACGAACGCCAGAATGCATAAAATTGACCTAAACGTCTCCTTTTCCTATTCTGAGTCGATTCTGCATGCTTTAAGTGTGTTTGGTGGCTCAGAACCATCAAAAAACGTTGAAATATAGTTCAAATTCAATAAAAATCGACAAAAATACAGTTTCTAGCTAAAATTTGATGGTTTCGTTGCACTTTCCGAGCCCGTAGGGTATCTGATTGGCTTAAAAGTACAAGAAAACACTTCAAAAGTGACGTTTCTGAAGAATTTTAACAGTTTTCTTGTATCTACGAACGCCAGAATGCATAAAATTGACCTAAACGTCTCCTTTTCCTATTCTGAGTCGATTCTGCATGCTTTAAGTGTGTTTGGTGGCTCAGAACCATCAAAAAACGTTGAAATATAGTTCAAATTCAATAAAAATCGACAAAAATACAGTTTCTAGCTAAGATTTGATGGTTTCGTTGCACTTTCCGAGCCCGTAGGGTATCTGATTGGCTTAAAAGTACAAGAAAACACTTCAAAAGTGACGTTTCTGAAGAATTTTAACAGTTTTCTTGTATCTACGAACGCCAGATGCATAAAATTGACCTAAACGTCTCCTTTTCCTATTCTGAGTCGATTCGGCATGCTTTAAGTGTGTTTGGTGGCTCAGAACCATCAAAAAACGTTGAAATATAGTTCAAATTCAATAAAAATCGACAAAAATACAGTTTCTAGCTAAAGTTTGATGGTTTCGTTGCACTTTCCGAGCCCGTCGGGTATCTGATTGGCTTAAAAGTACAAGAAAACACTTCAAAAGTGACGTTTCTGAAGAACTTTAACAGTTTTCTTGTATCTACGAACGCCAGAATGCATAAAATTGACCTAAACGTCTCCTTTTCCTATTCTGAGTCGATTCTGCATGCTTTAAGTGTGTTTGGTGGCTCAGAACCATCAAAAAACGTTGAAATATAGTTCAAATTCAATAAAAATCGACAAAAATACAGTTTCTAGCTAAAATTTGATGGTTTCGTTGCACTTTCCGAGCCCGTAGGGTATCTGATTGGCTTAAAAGTACAAGAAAACACTTCAAAAGTGACGTTTCTGAAGAATTTTAACAGTTTTCTTGTATCTACGAATGCCAGAATGCATAAAATTGACCTAAACGTCTCCTTTTCCTATTCTGAGTCGATTCTGCATGCTTAAAGTGTGTTTGGTGGCTCAGAACCATCAAAAAACGTTGAAATATAGTTCAAATTCAATAAAAATCGACAAAAATACAGTTTCTAGCTAAAATTTGATGGTTTCGTTGCACTTTCCGAGCCCGTTGGGTATCTGATTGGCTTAAAAGTACAAGAAAACACTTCAAAAGTGACGTTTCTGAAGAATTTTAACAGTTTTCTTGTATCTACGAACGCCAGAATGCATAAAATTGACCTAAACGTCTCCTTTTCCTATTCTGAGTCGATTCTGCATGCTTTAAGTGTGTTTGGTGGCTCAGAACCATCAAAAAACGTTGAAATATAGTTCAAATTCAATAAAAATCGACAAAAATACAGTTTCTAGCTAAAATTTGATGGTTTCGTTGCACTTTCCGAGCCCGTAGGGTATCTGATTGGCTTAAAAGTACAAGAAAACACTTCAAAAGTGACGTTTCTGAAGAATTTTAACAGTTTTCTTGAATCTACGAACGCCAGAATGCATAAAATTGACCTAAACGTCTCCTTTTCCTATTCTGAGTCGATTCTGCATGCTTTAAGTGTGTTTGGTGGCTCAGAACCATCAAAAAACGTTGAAATATAGTTCAAATTCAATAAAAATCGACAAAAATACAGTTTCTAGCTAAAATTTGATGGTTTCGTTGCACTTTCCGAGCCCATAGGGTATCTGATTGGCTTAAAAGTACAAGAAAACACTTCAAAAGTGACGTTTCTGAAGAATTTTAACAGTTTTCTTGTATCTACGAACGCCAGAATGCATAAAATTGACCTAAACGTCTCCTTTTCCTATTCTGAGTCGATTCTGCATGCTTTAAGTGTGTTTGGTGGCTCAGAACCATCAAAAAACGTTGAAATATAGTTCAAATTCAATAAAAATCGACAAAAATACAGTTTCTAGCTAAAATTTGATGGTTTCGTTGCACTTTCCGAGCCCGTAGGGTATCTGATTGGCTTAAAAGTACAAGAAAACACTTCAAAAGTGACGTTTCTGAAGAATTTTAACAGTTTTCTTGTATCTACGAACGCCAGAATGCATAAAATTGACCTAAACGTCTCCTTTTCCTATTCTGAGTCGATTCTGCATGCTTTAAGTGTGTTTGGTGGCTCAGAACCATCAAAAAACGTTGAAATATAGTTCAAATTCAATAAAAATCGACAAAAATACAGTTTCTAGCTAAAATTTGATGGTTTCGTTGCACTTTCCGAGCCCGTAGGGTATCTGATTGGCTTAAAAGTACAAGAAAACACTTCAAAAGTGACGTTTCTGAAGAATTTTAACAGTTTTCTTGTATCTACGAACGCCAGAATGCATAAAATTGACCTAAACGTCTCCTTTTCCTATTCTGAGTCGATTCTGCATGCTTTAAGTGTGTTTGGTGGCTCAGAACCATCAAAAAACGTTGAAATATAGTTCAAATTCAATAAAAATCGACAAAAATACAGTTTCTAGCTAAACTTTGATGGTTTCGTTGCACTTTCCGAGCCCGTAGGGTATCTGATTGGCTTAAAAGTACAAGAAAACACTTCAAAAGTGACGTTTCTGAAGAATTTTAACAGTTTTCTTGTATCTACGAACGCCAGAATGCATAAAATTGACCTAAACGTCTCCTTTTCCTATTCTGAGTCGATTCTGCATGCTTTAAGTGTGTTTGGTGGCTCAGAACCATCAAAAAACGTTGAAATATAGTTCAAATTCAATAAAAATCGACAAAAATACAGTTTCTAGCTAAAATTTGATGGTTTCGTTGCACTTTCCGAGCCCGTAGGGTATCTGATTGGCTTAAAAGTACAAGAAAACACTTCAAAAGTGACGTTTCTGAAGAATTTTAACAGTTTTCTTGTATCTACGAACGCCAGAATGCATAAAATTGACCTAAACGTCTCCTTTTCCTATTCTGAGTCGATTCTGCATGCTTTAAGTGTGTTTGGTGGCTCAGAACCATCAAAAAACGTTGAAATATAGTTCAAATTCAATAAAAATCGACAAAAATACAGTTTCTAGCTAAAATTTGATGGTTTCGTTGCACTTTCCGAGCCCGTAGGGTATCTGATTGGCTTAAAAGTACAAGAAAACACTTCAAAAGTGACGTTTCTGAAGAATTTTAACAGTTTTCTTGTATCTACGAACGCCAGAATGCATAAAATTGACCTAAACGTCTCCTTTTCCTATTCTGAGTCGATTCTGCATGCTTTAAGTGTGTTTGGTGGCTCAGAACCATCAAAAAACGTTGAAATATAGTTCAAATTCAATAAAAATCGACAAAAATACAGTTTCTAGCTAAAATTTGATGGTTTCGTTGCACTTTCCGAGCCCGTAGGGTATCTGATTGGCTTAAAAGTACAAGAAAACACTTCAAAAGTGACGTTTCTGAAGAATTTTAACAGTTTTCTTGTATCTACGAACGCCAGAATGCATAAAATTGACCTAAACGTCTCCTTTTCCTATTCTGAGTCGATTCTGCATGCTTTAAGTGTGTTTGGTGGCTCAGAACCATCAAAAAACGTTGAAATATAGTTCAAATTCAATAAAAATCGACAAAAATACAGTTTCTAGCTAAAATTTGATGGTTTCGTTGCACTTTCCGAGCCCGTAGGGTATCTGATTGGCTTAAAAGTACAAGAAAACACTTCAAAAGTGACGTTTCTGAAGAATTTTAACAGTTTTCTTGTATCTACGAACGCCAGAATGCATAAAATTGACCTAAACGTCTCCTTTTCCTATTCTGAGTCGATTCTGCATGCTTTAAGTGTGTTTGGTGGCTCAGAACCATCAAAAAACGTTGAAATATAGTTCAAATTCAATAAAAATCGACAAAAATACAGTTTCTAGCTAAAATTTGATGGTTTCGTTGCACTTTCCGAGCCCGTAGGATATCTGATTGGCTTAAAAGTACAAGAAAACACTTCAAAAGTGACGTTTCTGAAGAATTTTAACAGTTTTCTTGTATCTACGAACGCCAGAATGCATAAAATTTACCTAAACGTCTCCTTTTCCTATTCTGAGTCGATTCTGCATGCTTTAAGTGTGTTTGGTGGCTCAGAACCATCAAAAAACGTTGAAATATAGTTCAAATTCAATAAAAATCGACAAAAATACAGTTTCTAGCTAAAATTTGATGGTTTCGTTGCACTTTCCGAGCCCGTAGGGTATCTGAGTGGCTTAAAAGTACAAGAAAACACTTCAAAAGTGATGTTTCTGAAGAATTTTAACAGTTTTCTTGTATCTACGAAGGCCAGAATTCATAAAATTGACCTAAACGTCTCCTTTTCCTATTCTGAGTCGATTCTGCATGCTTTAAGTGTGTTTGGTGGCTCAGAACCTTCAAAAAACGTTGAAATATAGTTCAAATTCAATAAAAATCGACAAAAATACAGTTTCTAGCTAAAATTTGATGGTTTCGTTGCACTTTGCGAGCCCATTGGGTATCTGAGTGGCTTAAAAGTACAAGAAAACACTTCAAAAGTGACGTTTCTGAAGAATTTTAACAGTTTTCTTGTATCTACGAACGCCAGAATGCATAAAATTGACCTAAACTTCTCCTTTTCCTATTCTGAGTCGATTCTGCATGCTTTGAGTGTGTTTGGTGGCTCAGAACCATCAAAAAACGTTGAAATATAGTTCAAATTCAATAAAAATCGACAAAAATACAGCTTCTAGCTAAAATTTGATGGTTTCGTTGCACTTTCCGAGCCCGTAGGGTATCTGAGTGGCTTAAAAGTACAAGAAAACACTTCAAAAGTGACGTTTCTGAAGAATTTTAACAGTTTTCTTGTATCTACGAACGCCAGAATGCATAAAATTGACCTAAACGTTTCCTTTTCCTATTCTGATAAGATAAGATAAGATAAGATAAGATTTATTCGTGCCAAAATATAAAAAATATTTACACAAGTCATTACGCAACTTAACATAACAAAATAACGAAATACATGGATTACACAACATAACATAACAAAATAAAGAGATACATGGTAACAAAGGTAATCAGTAATTTTGAAATAAAATCCATTTCATTTAAAACTTAGTTGTTAAGTATTCCTCTATATTATAAAAGGCATTTTCAAGTAGATGTGCTTTAATCCTTTTTAAGAACAACTTAGGACTAAGATTCCTAATACTGATTGGTATTACATTGTAACATTTAACACAATAGTAATTAAAGCCTAATCTAGATCTGGTCAGTCTAAAACCACGTAGACAAATGTCATTTCCTCTTGTAGAGTAGTTGTGATAGGAATTTAATGTTTTAAATTTCTTACGATTTTTTACAAAATAATCTAAACATTTGTATATGAACAGACAGGGTACAGTCAGGAGATTCAATAATTTAAAATGTTCTTTGCAGTCGTCGCGATATCTCAGGTTTGATATAATTCTGATTACGCTTCGCTGGAGTCTGAAAACCCGCTCTGATAGTCCTGTATGGCCCCACAGGATTATCGAATATTCCACATGTGATTGGAAGGTCGCGAAATAAGCTATTTTTATGACGTCTATGGATACACATCGCGTTAGATTACGCAATAAATAGATGTTTTTACATAATTTCTTGCATAGATCATCAATTTGGTGGTGCCAGGACAGAGTACTATCAATGTGGACCCCCAAAAATTTTGTGAATTCTGTTGTATCTGTGTTTATTTGTTTGAGAGAAAAAATAATTTGAGTCGATTCTGCATGCTTTAAGTGTGTTTGGTGGCTCAGAACCATCAAAAAACGTTGAAATATAGTTCAAATTCAATAAAAATCGACAAAAATACAGTTTCTAGCTAAAATTTGATGGTTTCGTTGCACTTTCCGAGCCCGTCGGGTATCTGAGTGGCTTAAAAGTACAAGAAAACACTTCAAAAGTGATGTTTCTGAAGAATTTTAACAGTTTTCTTATATCTACGAGCGCCAGAATGCATAAAATTGACCTAAACGTCTCCTTTTCCTATTCTGAGTCGATTCTGCATGCTTTAAGTGTGTTTGGTGGCTCAGAACCATCAAAAAACGTTGAAATATAGTTCAAATTCAATAAAAATCGACAAAAATACAGTTTCTAGCTAAAATTTGATGGTTTCGTTGCACTTTCCGACCCCGTTGGGTATCTGAGTGGCTTAAAAGTACAAGAAAACACTTCAAAAGTGACGTTTCTGAAGAATTTTAACAGTTTTCTTGTATCTACGAACGCCAGAATGCATAAAATTGACCTAAACGTCTCCTTTTCCTATTCTGAATCGATTCTGCATGCTTTAAGTGTGTTTGGTGGCTCAGAACCATCAAAAAACGTTGAAATATAGTTCAAATTCAATAAAAATCGACAAAAATACAGCTTCTAGCTAAAATTTGATGGTTTCGTTGCACTTTCCGAGCCCGTAGGGTATCTGAGTGGCTTAAAAGTACAAGAAAACACTTCAAAAGTGACGTTTCTGAAGAATTTTAACAGTTTTCTTGTATCTACGAACGCCAGAATGCATAAAATTGACCTAAACGTTTCCTTTTCCTATTCTGATAAGATAAGATAAGATAAGATAAGATTTATTCGTGCCAAAATATAAAAAATATTTACACAAGTCATTACACAACTTAACATAACAAAATAACGAAATACATGGATTACACAACATAACATAACAAAATAAAGAGATACATGGTAACAAAGGTAATCAGTAATTTTGAAATAAAATCCATTTCATTTAAAACTTAGTTGTTAAGTATTCCTCTATATTATAAAAGGCATTTTCAAGTAGATGTGCTTTAATCCTTTTTAAGAACAACTTAGGACTAAGATTCCTAATACTGATTGGTATTACATTGTAACATTTAACACAATAGTAATTAAAGCCTAATCTAGATCTGGTCAGTCTAAAACCACGTAGACAAATGTCATTTCCTCTTGTAGAGTAGTTGTGATAGGAATTTAATGTTTTAAATTTCTTACGATTTTTTACAAAATAATCTAAACATTTGTATATGAACAGACAGGGTACAGTCAGGAGATTCAATAATTTAAAATGTTCTTTGCAGTCGTCGCGATATCTCAGGTTTGATATAATTCTGATTACGCTTCGCTGGAGTCTGAAAACCCGCTCTGATAGTCCTGTATGGCCCCACAGGATTATCGAATATTCCACATGTGATTGGAAGGTCGCGAAATAAGCTATTTTTATGACGTCTATGGATACACATCGCGTTAGATTACGCAATAAATAGATGTTTTTACATAATTTCTTGCATAGATCATCAATTTGGTGGTGCCAGGACAGAGTACTATCAATGTGGACCCCCAAAAATTTTGTGAATTCTGTTGTATCTGTGTTTATTTGTTTGAGAGAAAAAATCATTTGAGTCGATTCTGCATGCTTTAAGTGTGTTTGGTGGCTCAGAACCATCAAAAAACGTTGAAATATAGTTCAAATTCAATAAAAATCGACAAAAATACAGTTTCTAGCTAAAATTTGATGGTTTCGTTGCACTTTCCGAGCCCGTCGGGTATCTGAGTGGCTTAAAAGTACAAGAAAACACTTCAAAAGTGATGTTTCTGAAGAATTTTAACAGTTTTCTTATATCTACGAGCGCCAGAATGCATAAAATTGACCTAAACGTCTCCTTTTCCTATTCTGAGTCGATTCTGCATGCTTTAAGTGTGTTTGGTGGCTCAGAACCATCAAAAAACGTTGAAATATAGTTCAAATTCAATAAAAATCGACAAAAATACAGTTTCTAGCTAAAATTTGATGGTTTCGTTGCACTTTCCGACCCCGTTGGGTATCTGAGTGGCTTAAAAGTACAAGAAAACACTTCAAAAGTGACGTTTCTGAAGAATTTTAACAGTTTTCTTGTATCTACGAACGCCAGAATGCATAAAATTGACCTAAACGTCTCCTTTTCCTATTCTGAATCGATTCTGCATGCTTTAAGTGTGTTTGGTGGCTCAGAACCATCAAAAAACGTTGAAATATAGTTCAAATTCAATAAAAATCGACAAAAATACAGCTTCTAGCTAAAATTTGATGGTTTCGTTGCACTTTCCGAGCCCGTAGGGTATCTGAGTGGCTTAAAAGTACAAGAAAACACTTCAAAAGTGACGTTTCTGAAGAATTTTAACAGTTTTCATAAACATAAACATAAACATAAACATGGTTTTATTAGACAAGTACAGTGTACAACTTCTAAAAGGGCAACGATTCGCAAAGCGTTTTTCAACGTTCCCTATTAACTATATAACTAAAATAAATTGCTTAACATAAGTATGTCCTGGTACTTCAATTTATTGTTGACAAAGAGATTTATTATTGATAAAGAGGTTTTCCTAATGTACATCGCGAAATTTCTCCAGTGATTTTCGTATAATCTGACTCTTAACACAATCAAACCTAGTGTTACATCTAAACAAAGTATCGTATTCATTCAAAATTTTCACAGATATATATGCAAAGCAACACTTAAATTTTTCATGCTTGTGGTACGGTATTTCATATGGTTCTTTATTTCTTAGAGTTAAATTTGTTGTATATTGACGTTTGACAAAGTACGTTACTAAATACAGAGGTTCACACATTTTGTAAACATTATACACTGATTTAGTAATTGCTAACATTATCCTCTCACTATATTTAATCATACCAAGCTTGTAATACAATGGTGTAACATGTTCACGTAAAGGCAAATTATAACTGTACCGTAAGCATGTATTTTGAAACACTTGGATTTTGTTTTTGTACTCTACAGTTAAATGAGCATAATAAACTGAAGAACAATAATCAAAGTTTGTAAGCATTAGGGTATTGCACAGTTTCCATTTAGTACTACTATCCAAATACTGTTTAAATTGATACAAATATCCAAACTTAGCATAACATTTAGCCAGAACACTATTAACGTGATTTTGAAATTTTAATTCGCAATCAATGTACACACCTAAACTTTTAATTGTATCGTTGAACTCTAGTATATGGTCGTCAATCTTGATCAATTTCTTGATTTTGTGTAGAACAGCATTTCGATTTGTTGTTGACCCAATTATACTACCTCCACATTTCTGTAAGTTCAGCAGCAATCCATTTGCTCTGTTCCATTCGCTAATCGCCATCAGTTGTTTATTAATCATGGTAGATCCTAAGAGAGCAGAATGCAAATTAAATGATGTATAGATCTGGGTATCACCAGCATAAAAATGAAACTTTAGACCTGGTAAACGCCACCAGATGATATCTGCAATAAATAAAACGAATAATGTAGGACCTAACACACTTCCTTGGGGCACTCCTTCTGTTATGTCTTGTTTTCCAGAAACTGAATTACCAATTTTCACCACTTGCTTCCTGTCCTTTAAATAGTTTTGAAACCATAGAATAGCTAGATCTGAACATCCATAATATTTCAGTTTAGCTAAAAGCAAATTATGATTAATTCTATCAAATGCCTTGCTGTAATCTAATGTGATAAGTGCTGTAACTTCACCTGTGTCCATAGCTTGGACACAATCGGTAATAATTTTTAAAAGTGCGGTGTTTGTGCTATGATGAGATCGAAAACCAGATTGTATGGATGGAATTATATAATAATTTTTTATATAATCAGTAAGTCGACGCTTGACTATGGTTTCTATAACTTTAGACAAAATTGGGAGGATACTAATAGGACGAAGATCTACTAGTGAAGATGCATTTGGTTTTTTGGGAAGAGGAATAACCGTGGATAATTTCCACTGATCGGGGAAGGTGCCTGTTATAAAAGAATGGTTGATAATGTGTACTAAAGCTGTTTTACAGTAGGGTAGTACAATTTTCAGCATTTTTAAATTTATGTTATCTACACCAGCTGCATTAGATCGAATATTACTTATCACATTTTCTACCTCATTTTCAGTAGTTGGTTCGAGATTAAAATCTGTTGTAACACCTGGACGTCTATTCCTTTGAAAAAATGAAATGACATCGTTGTTTATGATCTGATTATTAGTTTGCTCAACAAGGTATCGATTAAATTGCTCAGGTGTTATGCTATCATCTATCGTCTTTGGTTTCTTTTTATGTACGTTGAACTTATTTAGTACTTGCCATAATTCTTGTGGGCGTTTATTTGTGGTCTTTATACGATGTTTCATGTAAGCTATTTTTTCTCTCTTGATTGCTTCGTTAATAATGTTGCATAATTCTTTATAATAAGATCTGTGGTTTTCTAATCCAGAAGCTTTATATTTTTGGTAAGCTTTTCTTTTGAGTTTTATCATGTCCTTTATAGCTTCTGTTATGTATGGACGATATTTACGAATTTTGGGTTTAACAAGCTTTAGAGGAGCATGAATATCGAAGAGAATTGTAATGGCATCATTAAGGAATTTTATTTTATCTTGTATATTGTCGAGGATATCTACGTTCATCCAGTTTACACTATTTGCATCAAACTGAAATTCATTCGCCATGAACATATTGTAGTCTCTCACATAAAAAGTAGTTGGTGGTCGCTTGTAGACCTCAACATTTAGCTTACAGTGTACCAGTCTGTGGTCCGAGATGTTTTCCATATCTTGTACTCCAGATTCAAGTATTTCAACATCTTTTGTAACACATATCACATTTAAAAGCGTTGCCGAGTGACTAGTTATTCTAGTGGGTTCTGTAATGATTTGCATAAAACCGAGGCTCTGCAACATCGGAAGTAACGGCTTGCCGTTATTGCTCAGTAAGTCAATATTTAAATCACCGAGAAAGATTATACGATCTGCTTTAGTATACATATGTGATAGAATTAATTCAAAATCCTTAAGAAAAACTGTACTACCAGAAGGTCGATATATTGATCCAATTGCATATTTAATTTTTTTATATTTAATTAAAATCCAAATATCTTCAAAGCCAGGATGAACAATTTCAGAAGAAAAAATATCATATTTAATATCGTCTGTAATATACATGGCTACACCCCCACCACGACTGTGTCTATCCGTGTGTATAAAATTATAATTTTTAATGTTAAACAATGAGAATAATGTAGATGAATGCAACCAAGTTTCAGAAAGGGTGATTTTGTCATAACTATTTTCAGAGAAATAATCAGCAAAATATTGAAATGTAGAATTAAGAGATTGACAGTTAAGATGACAGATTGTGAGATTGTGAAATTTCGATGTATACAATTCAGATTTACCTAGTCACGAAGAATTTGGATCTTGAGCACGCTCCGCATCACTTTCTAATTTTTCAGCAGTTAAAGTAATTGGTATGCCGAACAGATCGTGTTTAATTTTAGCCACAGCATAATGATAAGCAAAACAATTTTGCACGTCCCAAGCTGCATGATCAGTTTTTATATCTAATCTCTGTTTCTCACGGAGAATTAAACAATTGCGACATTGACGGAAATTTTCTTCGGCTGTAAATTTTCTTGTATCTACGAACGCCAGAATGCACAAAATTGACCTAAACGTCTCCTTTTCCTATTCTGAGTCGATTCTGCATGCTTTAAGTGTGTTTGGTGGCTCAGAACCATCAAAAAACGTTGAAATATAGTTCAAATTCAATAAAAATCGACAAAAATACCGTTTCTAGCTAAAATTTGATGGTTTCGTTGCACTTTCCGAGCCCGTAGGGTATCTGAGTGGCTTAAAAGTACAAGAAAACACTTCAAAAGTGACGTTTCTGAAGAATTTTAACAGTTTTCTTGTATCTACGAACGCCAGAATGCATAAAATTGACCTAAACGTCTCCTTTTCCTATTCTGAGTCGATTCTGCATGCTTTAAGTGTGTTTGGTGGCTCAGAACCATCAAAAAACGTTGAAATATAGTTCAAATTCAATAAAAATCGACAAAAATACAGTTTCTAGCTAAAATTTGATGGTTTCGTTGCACTTTCCGAGCCCGTAGGGTATCTGAGTGGCTTAAAAGTACAAGAAAACACGTCAAAAGTGACGTTTCTGAAGAATTTTAACAGTTTTCTTGTATCTACGAACGCCAGAATACATAAAATTGACCTAAACGTCTCCTTTTCCTATTCTGAGTCGATTCTGCATGCTTTAAGTGTGTTTGGTGGCTCAGAACCATCAAAAAACGTTGAAATATAGTTCAAATTCAATAAAAATTGACAAAAATACAGTTTCTAGCTAAAATTTGATGGTTTCGTTGCACTTTCCGAGCCCGTTGGGTATCTGAGTGGCTTAAAAGTACAAGAAAACACTTCAAAAGTGACGTTTCTGAAGAATTTTAACAGTTTTCTTGTATCTACGAACGCCAGAATGCATAAAATTGACCTAAACGTCTCCTTTCCTATTCTGAGTCGATTCTGCATGCTTTAAGTGTGTTTGGTGGCTCAGAACCATCAAAAAACGTTGAAATATAGTTCAAATTCAATAAAAATCGACAAAAATACAGTTTCTAGCTAAAATTTGATGGTTTCGTTGCACTTTCCGAGACCGTAGGGTATCTGAGTGGCTTAAAAGTACAAGAAAACACTTCAAAAGTGACGTTTCTGAAGAATTTTAACAGTTTTCTTGTATCTACGAACGCCAGAATGCTTAAAATTGACCTAAACGTCTCCTTTTCCTATTCTGAGTCGATTCTGCATGCTTTAAGTGTGTTTGGAGGCTCAGAACCGTCAAAAAACGTTGAAATATAGTTCAAATTCAATAAAAATCGACAAAAATACAGTTTCTAGTTAAAATTTGATGGTTTCGTTGCACTTTCCGAGCCCGTAGGGTATCTGAGTGGCTTAAAAGTACAAGAAAAACACTTCAAAAGTGACGTTTCTGAAGAATTTTAACAGTTTTCTTGTATCTACGAACGCCAGAATGCACAAAATTGACCTAAACGTCTCCTTTTCCTATTCTGAGTCGATTCTGCATGCTTTAAGTGTGTTTGGTGGCTCAGAACCATCAAAAAACGTTGAAATATAGTTCAAATTCAATAAAAATCGACAAAAATACAGTTTCTAGCTAAAATTTGATGGTTTCGTTGCACTTTCCGAGCCCGTAGGGTATCTGAGTGGCTTAAAAGTACAAGAAAACACTTCAAAAGTGACGTTTCTGAAGAATTTTAACAGTTTTCTTGTATCTACGAACGCCAGAATGCATAAAATTGACCTAAACGTCTCCTTTTCCTATTCTGAGTCAATTCTGCATGCTTTAAGTGTGTTTGGTGGCTCAGAACCATCAAAAAACGTTGAAATATAGTTCAAATTCAATAAAAATCGACAAAATACAGTTTCTAGCTAAAATTTGATGGTTTCGTTGCACTTTCCGAGCCCGTCGGGTATCTGAGTGGCTTAAAAGTACAAGAAAACACTTCAAAAGTGACGTTTCTGAAGAATTTTAACAGTTTTCTTGTATCTACGAACGCCAGAATGCATAAAATTGACCTAAACGTCTCCTTTTCCTATTCTGAGTCGATTCTGCATGCTTTAAGTGTGTTTGGTGGCTCAGAACCATCAAAAAACGTTGAAATATAGTTCAAATTCAATAAAAATCGACAAAAATACAGTTTCTAGCTAAAATTTGATGGTTTCGTTGCACTTTCCGAGCCCGTAGGGTATCTGAGTGGCTTAAAAGTACAAGAAAATACTTCAAAAGTGACGTTTCTGAAGAATTTTAACAGTTTTCTTGTATCTACAAGAAAACAAGAACTTGCTCTTTAGAAAATTCTCCAATAAGGTGGATGCAACAGACATACAACACTATCTTAAAAAGCCTACCAGATATTGATATATATTTTGACAAGAAGAGAGCAATTAAAAGAAAATTATTAAAACATTTTAAAACCTAATTAACGCAAAATCTAATGTCTATTCGTAATTTAATTATTTTCGTATTTTTTTCTTTTTCTTCTCGTAAATTTTCATAAATATATAACGATTATTCTCTGCCTTTCATTCGGACACCCTAATTGGGTTAGCGCCTATTGGTGTTCGCTTCAATAATAATAATAATAATAATAATAATAATCTACGAACGCCAGAATGCATAAAATTGACCTAAACGTCTCCTTTTCCTATTCTGAGTCGATCTGCATGCTTTAAGTGTGTTTGGTGGCTCAGAACCATCAAAAAACGTTGAAATATAGTTCAAATTCAATAAAAATCGACAAAAATATAGTTTCTAACTAAAATTTGATGGTTTCGTTGCACTTTCCGAGCCCGTAGGGTATCTGAGTGGCTTAAAAGTACAAGAAAACACTTCAAAAGTGACGTTTCTGAAGAATTTTAACAGTTTTCTTGTATCTACGAACGCCAGAATGCATAAAATTGACCTAAACGTCTCCTTTTCCTATTCTGAGTCGATTCTGCATGCTTTAAGTGTGTTTGGTGGCTCAGAACCATCAAAAAACGTTGAAATATAGTTCAAATTCAATAAAAATCGACAAAAATACAGTTTCTAGCTAAAATTTGATGGTTTCGTTGCACTTTCCGAGCCCGTACGGTATCTGAGTGGCTTAAAAGTACAAGAAAACACTTCAAAAGTGACGTTTCTCAAGAATTTTAACAGTTTTCTTGTATCTACGAACGCCAGAATGCATAAAATTGACCTAAACGTCTCCTTCTCCTATTCTGAGTCGATTCTGCATGCTTTAAGTGTGTTTGGTGGCTCAGAACCATCAAAAAACGTTGAAATATAGTTCAAATTCAATAAAAATCGACAAAAATACAGTTTCTAGCTAAAATTTGATGGTTTCGTTGCACTTTCCGAGCCCGTAGGGTATCTGAGTGGCTTAAAAGTACAAGAAAACACTTCAAAAGTAACGTTTCTGAAGAATTTTAACAGTTTTCTTGTATCTACGAACGCCAGAATGCATAAAATTGACCTAAACGTCTCCTTTTCCTATTCTGAGTCGATTCTGCATGCTTTAAGTGTGTTTGGTGGCTCAGAACCGTCAAAAAACGTTGAAATATAGTTTAAATTCAATAAAAATCGACAAAAATACAGTTTCTAGCTAAAATTTGATGGTTTCGTTGCACTTTCCGAGCCCGTAGGGTATCTGAGTGGCTTAAAAGTACAAGAAAACACTTCAAAAGTGACGTTTCTGAAGAATTTTAACAGTTTTCTTGTATCTACGAACGCCAGAATGCATAAAATTGACCTAAACGTCTCCTTTTCCTATTCTGAGTCGATTCTGCATGCTTTAAGTGTGTTTGGTGGCTCAGAACCATCAAAAAACGTTGAAATATAGTTCAAATTCAATAAAAATCGACAAAAAACAGTTTCTAGCTAAAATTTGATGGTTTCGTTGCACTTTCCGAGCCCGTAGGGTATCTGAGTGGCTTAAAAGTACAAGAAAACACTTCAAAAGTGACGTTTCTGAAGAATTTTAACAGTTTTCTTGTATCTACAAGAAAACAAGAACTTGCTCTTTAGAAAATTCTCCAATAAGGTGGATGCAACAGACATACAACACTACCTTAAAAAGCCTACCAGATATTGATATATATTTTGACAAGAAGAGAGCAATTAAAAGAAAATTATTAAAACATTTTAAAACCTAATTAACGCAAAATCTAATGTCAATTCGTAATTTAATTATTTTCGTATTTTTTTCTTTTTCTTCTCGTAATTTTTCATAAATATATAACGATTATTCTCTGCCTTTCATTCGGACACCCTAATTGGGTTAGCGCCTGTTGGTGTTCGCTTCAATAATAATAATAATAATAATAATAATAATCTACGAACGCCAGAATGCATAAAATTGACCTAAACGTCTCCTTTTCCTATTCTGAGTCGATTCTGCATGCTTTAAGTGTGTTTGGTGGCTCAGAACCGTCAAAAAACGTTGAAATATAGTTTAAATTCAATAAAAATCGACAAAAATACAGTTTCTAGCTAAAATTTGATGGTTTCGATGCACTTTCCGAGCCCGTAGGGTATCTGAGTGGCTTAAAAATACAAGAAAACACTTCAAAAGTGACGTTTCTGAAGAATTTTAACAGTTTTCTTGTATCTACGAACGCCAGAATGCATAAAATTGACCTAAACGTCTCCTTTTCCTATTCTGAGTCGATTCTGCATGCTTTAAGTGTGTTTGGTGGCTCAGAACCATCAAAAAACGTTGAAATATAGTTCAAATTCAATAAAAATCGACAAAAATACAGTTTCTAGCTAAAATTTGATGGTTTCGTTGCACTTTCCGAGCCCGTAGGGTATCTGAGTGGCTTAAAAGTACAAGAAAACACTTCAAAAGTGACGTTTCTGAAGAATTTTAACAGTTTTCTTGTATCTACGAACGCCAGAATGCATAAAATTGACCTAAACGTCTCCTTTTCCTATTCTGAGTCGATTCTGCATGCTTTAAGTGTGTTTGGTGGCTCAGAACCATCAAAAAACATTGAAAGATAGTTCAAATTCAATAAAAATCGACAAAAATACAGTTTCTAGCTAAAATTTGATGGTTTCGTTGCACTTTCCGAGCCCGTAGGGTATCTGAGTGGCTTAAAAGTACAAGAAACACTTCAAAAGTGACGTTTCTGAAGAATTTTAACAGTTTTCTTGTATCTACGAACGCCAGAATGCATAAAATTGACCTAAACGTCTCCTTTTCCTATTCTGAGTCGATTCTGCATGCTTTAAGTGTGTTTGGTGGCTCAGAACCATCAAAAAACGTTGAAATATAGTTCAAATTCAATAAAAATCGACAAAAATACAGTTTCTAGCTAAAATTTGATGGTTTCGTTGCACTTTCCGAGCCCGTAGGGTATCTGAGTGGCTTAAAATTACAAGAAAACACTTCAAAAGTGACGTTTCTGAAGAATTTTAACAGTTTTCTTGTATCTACGAACGCCAGAATGCATAAAAATGACCTAAACGTCTCCTTTTCCTATTCTGAGTCGATTCTGCATGCTTTAAGTGTGTTTGGTGGCTAAGAATCATCAAAAAACGTTGAAATATAGTTCAAATTCAATAAAAATCGACAAAAATACAGTTTCTAGCTAAAATTTGATGGTTTCGTTGCACTTTCCGAGCCCGTAGGGTATCTGAGTGGCTTAAAAGTACAAGAAAACACTTCAAAAGTGACGTTTCTGAAGAATTTTAACAGTTTTCTTGTATCTACGAACGCCAGAATGCATAAAATTGACCTAAACGTCTCCTTTTCCCATGCTGAGTCGATTCTGCATGCTTTAAGTGTGTTTGGTGGCTCAGAACCATCAAAAAACGTTGAAATTAGTTCAAATTCAATAAAAATCGACAAAAATACAGTTTCTAGCTAAAATTTGATGGTTTCGTTGCACTTTCCGAGCCCGTAGGGTGTCTGAGTGGCTTAAAAGGACATGAAAACACCTCAAAAGTGACGTTTCTGAAGAATTTTAACAGTTTTCTTGTATCTACGAACGCCAGAATGCATAAAATTGACTTAAACGTCTCCTTTTCCTATTCTGAGTCGATTCTGCATGCTTTAAGTGTGTTTGGTGGCTCAGAACCATCAAAAAACGTTGAAATATAGTTCAAATTCAATAAAAATCGACAAAAATACAGTTTCTAGCTAAAATTTGATGGTTTCGTTGCACTTTCCGAGCCCGTAGGGTATCTGAGTGGCTTAAAATTACAAGAAAACACTTCAAAAGTGACGTTTCTGAAGAATTTTAACAGTTTTCTTGTATCTACGAACGCCAGAATGCATAAAATTGACCTAAACGTCTCCTTTTCCTATTCTGAGTCGATTCTGCATGCTTTAAGTGTGTTTGGTGGCTAAGAATCATCAAAAAACGTTGAAATATAGTTCAAATTCAATAAAAATCGACAAAAATACAGTTTCTAGCTAAAATTTGATGGTTTCGTTGCACTTTCCGAGCCCGTAGGGTATCTGAGTGGCTTAAAAGTACAAGAAAACACTTCAAAAGTGACGTTTCTGAAGAATTTTAACAGTTTTCTTGTATCTACGAACGCCAGAATGCATAAAATTGACCTAAACTTCTCCTTTTCCTATTCTGAGTCGATTCTGCATGCTTTAAGTGTGTTTGGTGGCTCAGAACCATCAAAAAACGTTGAAATTAGTTCAAATTCAATTAAAAATCGACAAAAATACAGTTTCTAGCTAAAATTTGATGGTTTCGTTGCACTTTCCGAGCCCGTCGGGTGTCTGAGTGGCTTAAAAGTACAAGAAAACACTTCAAAAGTGACGTTTCTGAAGAATTTTAACAGTTTTCTTGTATCTACGTACGCCAGAATGCATAAAATTGACCTAAACGTCTCCTGTTCCTATTCTGAGTCGATTCAGCATGCTTTAAGTGTGTTTGGTGGCTAAGAATCATCAAAAAATGTTGAAATATAGTTCAAATTCAATAAAAATCGACAAAAATACAGTTTCTAGCTAAAATTTGATGGTTTCGTTGCACTTTCCGAGCCCGTAGGGTATCTGAGTGGCTTAAAAGTACAAGAAAACACTTCAAAAGTGACGTTTCTGAAGAATTTTAACAGTTTTCTTGTATCTACGAACGCCAGAATGCATAAAATTGACCTAAACGTCTCCTTTTCCCATGCTGAGTCGATTCTGCATGCTTTAAGTGTGTTTGGTGGCTCAGAACCATCAAAAAACGTTGAAATTAGTTCAAATTCAATAAAAATCGACAAAAATACAGTTTCTAGCTAAAATTTGATGGTTTCGTTGCACTTTCCGAGCCCGTAGGGTATCTGAGTGGCTTAAAATTACAAGAAAACACTTCAAAAGTGACGTTTCTGAAGAATTTTAACAGTTTTCTTGTATCTACGAACGCCAGAATGCATAAAATTGACCTAAACGTCTCCTTTTCCTATTCTGAGTCGATTCTGCATGCTTTAAGTGTGTTTGGTGGCTAAGAATCATCAAAAAACGTTGAAATATAGTTCAAATTCAATAAAAATCGACAAAAATACAGTTTCTAGCTAAAATTTGATGGTTTCGTTGCACTTTCCGAGCCCGTAGGGTATCTGAGTGGCTTAAAAGTACAAGAAAACACTTCAAAAGTGACGTTTCTGAAGAATTTTAACAGTTTTCTTGTATCTACGAACGCCAGAATGCATAAAATTGACCTAAACTTCTCCTTTTCCTATTCTGAGTCGATTCTGCATGCTTTAAGTGTGTTTGGTGGCTCAGAACCATCAAAAAACGTTGAAATTAGTTCAAATTCAATAAAAATCGACAAAAATACAGTTTCTAGCTAAAATTTGATGGTTTCGTTGCACTTTCCGAGCCCGTAGGGTGTCTGAGTGGCTTAAAAGTACAAGAAAACACTTCAAAAGTGACGTTTCTGAAGAATTTTAACAGTTTTCTTGTATCTACGTACGCCAGAATGCATAAAATTGACCTAAACGTCTCCTGTTCCTATTCTGAGTCGATTCAGCATGCTTTAAGTGTGTTTGGTGGCTAAGAATCATCAAAAAATGTTGAAATATAGTTCAAATTCAATAAAAATCGACAAAAATACAGTTTCTAGCTAAAATTTGATGGTTTCGTTGCACTTTCCGAGCCCGTAGGGTATCTGAGTGGCTTAAAAGTACAAGAAAACACTTCAAAAGTGACGTTTCTGAAGAATTTTAACAGTTTTCTTGTATCTACGAACGCCAGAATGCATAAAATTGACCTAAACGTCTCCTTTTCCCATGCTGAGTCGATTCTGCATGCTTTAAGTGTGTTTGGTGGCTCAGAACCATCAAAAAACGTTAAAATTAGTTCAAATTCAATAAAAATCGACAAAAATACAGTTTCTAGCTAAAATTTGATGGTTTCGTTGCACTTTCCGAGCCCGTAGGGTGTCTGAGTGGCTTAAAAGGACATGAAAACACTTCAAAAGTGACGTTTCTGAAGAATTTTAACAGTTTTCTTGTATCTACGAACGCCAGAATGCATAAAATTGACCTAAACGTCTCCTTTTCCTATTCTGAGTCGATTCTGCATGCTTTAAGTGTGTTTGGTGGCTCAGAACCATCAAAAAACGTTGAAATATAGTTCAAATTCAATAAAAATCGACAAAAATACAGTTTCTAGCTAAAATTTGATGGTTTCGTTGCACTTTCCGAGCCCGTAGGGTATCTGAGTGGCTTAAAATTACAAGAAAACACTTCAAAAGTGACGTTACTGAAGAATTTTAACAGTTTTCTTGTATCTACGAACGCCAGAATGCATAAAATTGACCTAAACGTCTCCTTTTCCTATTCTGAGTCGATTCTGCATGCTTTAAGTGTGTTTGGTGGCTAAGAATCATCAAAAAACGTTGAAATATAGTTCAAATTCAATAAAAATCGACAAAAATACAGTTTCTAGCTAAAATTTGATGGTTTCGTTGCACTTTCCGAGCCCGTAGGGTATCTGAGTGGCTTAAAAGTACAAGAAAACACTTCAAAAGTGACGTTTCTGAAGAATTTTAACAGTTTTCTTGTATCTACGAACGCCAGAATGCATAAAATTGACCTAAACTTCTCCTTTTCCTATTCTGAGTCGATTCTGCATGCTTTAAGTGTGTTTGGTGGCTCAGAACCATCAAAAAACGTTGAAATTAGTTCAAATTCAATAAAAATCGACAAAAATACAGTTTCTAGCTAAAATTTGATGGTTTCGTTGCACTTTCCGAGCCCGTAGGGTGTCTGAGTGGCTTAAAAGTACAAGAAAACACTTCAAAAGTGACGTTTCTGAAGAATTTTAACAGTTTTCTTGTATCTACGTACGCCAGAATGCATAAAATTGACCTAAACGTCTCCTGTTCCTATTCTGAGTCGATTCAGCATGCTTTAAGTGTGTTTGGTGGCTAAGAATCATCAAAAAATGTTGAAATATAGTTCAAATTCAATAAAAATCGACAAAAATACAGTTTCTAGCTAAAATTTGATGGTTTCGTTGCACTTTCCGAGCCCGTAGGGTATCTGAGTGGTTTAAAAGTACAAGAAAACACTTCAAAAGTGACGTTTCTGAAGAATTTTAACAGTTTTCTTGTATCTACGAACGCCAGAATGCATAAAATTGACCTAAACGTCTCCTTTTCCCATGCTGAGTCGATTCTGCATGCTTTAAGTGTGTTTGGTGGCTCAGAACCATCAAAAAACGTTAAAATTAGTTCAAATTCAATAAAAATCGACAAAAATACAGTTTCTAGCTAAAATTTGATGGTTTCGTTGCACTTTCCGAGCCCGTAGGGTGTCTGAGTGGCTTAAAAGGACATGAAAACACTTCAAAAGTGACGTTTCTGAAGAATTTTAACAGTTTTCTTGTATCTACGAACGCCAGAATGCATAAAATTGACCTAAACGTCTCCTTTTCCTATTCTGAGTCGATTCTGCATGCTTTAAGTGTGTTTGGTGGCTCAGAACCATCAAAAAACGTTGAAATATAGTTCAAATTCAATAAAAATCGACAAAAATACAGTTTCTAGCTAAAATTTGATGGTTTCGTTGCACTTTCCGAGCCCGTAGGGTATCTGAGTGGCTTAAAATTACAAGAAAACACTTCAAAAGTGACGTTTCTGAAGAATTTTAACAGTTTTCTTGTATCTACGAACGCCAGAATGCATAAAATTGACCTAAACGTCTCCTTTTCCTATTCTGAGTCGATTCTGCATGCTTTAAGTGTGTTTGGTGGCTAAGAATCATCAAAAAACGTTGAAATATAGTTCAAATTCAATAAAAATCGACAAAAATACAGTTTCTAGCTAAAATTTGATGGTTTCGTTGCACTTTCCGAGCCCGTAGGGTATCTGAGTGGCTTAAAAGTACAAGAAAACACTTCAAAAGTGACGTTTCTGAAGAATTTTAACAGTTTTCTTGTATCTACGAACGCCAGAATGCATAAAATTGACCTAAACTTCTCCTTTTCCTATTCTGAGTCGATTCTGCATGCTTTAAGTGTGTTTGGTGGCTCAGAACCATCAAAAAACGTTGAAACTAGTTCAAATTCAATAAAAATCGACAAAAATACAGTTTCTAGCTAAAATTTGATGGTTTCGTTGCACTTTCCGAGCCCGTAGGGTGTCTGAGTGGCTTAAAAGTACAAGAAAACACTTCAAAAGTGACGTTTCTGAAGAATTTTAACAGTTTTCTTGTATCTACGTACGCCAGAATGCATAAAATTGACCTAAACGTCTCCTGTTCCTATTCTGAGTCGATTCAGCATGCTTTAAGTGTGTTTGGTGGCTCAGAACCATTAAAAAACGTTGAAATATAGTTCAAATTCAATAAAAATCGACAAAAATACAGTTTCTAGCTAAAATTTGATGGTTTCGTTGCACTTTCCGAGCCCGTAGGGTATCTGAGTGGCTTAAAAGTACAAGAAAACACTTGAAAAGTAACGTTTCTGAAGAATTTTAACAGTTTTCTTGTATCTACGAACGCCAGAATGCATAAAATTGACCTAAACGTCTCCTTTTCCTATTCTGAGTCGATTCTGCATGCTTTAAGTGTGTTTGGTGGCTCAGAACCGTCAAAAAACGTTGAAATATAGTTCAAATTCAATAAAAATCGACAAAAATACAGTTTCTAGCTAAAATTTGATGGTTTCGTTGAACTTTCCGAGCCCGTAGGGTATCTGAGTGGCTTAAAAGTACAAGAAAACACTTCAAAAGTGACGTTTCTGAAGAATTTTAACAGTTTTCTTGTATCTACGAACGCCAGAATGCTTAAAATTGACCTAAACGTCTCCTTTTCCTATTCTGAGTCGATTCTGCATGCTTTAAGTGTGTTTGGTGGAACAGAACCATCAAAAAACGTTGAAATATAGTTCAAATTCAATAAAAATCGACAAAAATACAGTTTCTAGCTAAAATTTGATGGTTTCGTTGCACTTTCCGAGCCCGTAGGGTATCTGAGTGGCTTAAAAGTACAAGAAAGCACTTCAAAAGTGACGTTTCTGAAGAATTTTAACAGTTTTCTTGTATCTACGAACGCCAGAATGCATAAAATTGACTTAAACGTCTCCTTTTCCACTTCTGAGTCGATTCTGCATGCTTTAAGTGTGTTTGGTGGCTCAGAACCATCAAAAAACTTTGAAATATAGTTCAAATTCAATAAAAATCGACAAAAATACAGTTTCTAGCTAAAATTTGATGGTTTCGTTGCACTTTCCGAGCCCGTAGGGTATCTGAGTGGCTTAAAAGTACAAGAAAACACTTCAAAAGTGACGTTTCTGAAGAATTTTAACAGTTTTCTTGTATCTACGAACGCCAGAATGCATAAAATTGACCTAAACGTCTCCTTTTCCTATTCTGAGTCGATTCTGCATGCTTTAAGTGTGTTTGGTGGCTCAGAACCATCAAAAAACGTTGAAATATAGTTCAAATTCAATAAAAATCGACAAAAATACAGTTTCTAGCTAAAATTTGATGGTTTCGTTGCACTTTCCGAGCCCGTAGGGTATCTGAGTGGCTTAAAAGTACAAGAAAACACTTCAAAAGTGACGTTTCTGAAGAATTTTAACAGTTTTCTTGTATCTACGAACGCCAGAATGCATAAAATTGACCTAAACGTCTCCTTTTCCTATTCTGAGTCGATTCTGCATGCTTTAAGTGTGTTTGGTGGCTCAGAACCATCAAAAAACGTTGAAATATAGTTCAAATTCAATAAAAATCGACAAAAATACAGTTTCTAGCTAAAATTTGATGGTTTCGTTGCACTTTCCGAGCCCGTAGGGTATCTGAGTGGCTTAAAAGTACAAGAAAACACTTCAAAAGTGACGTTTCTGAAGAATTTTAACAGTTTTCTTGTATCTACGAACGCCAGAATGCATAAAATTGACCTAGACGTCTCCTTTTCCTATTCTGAGTCGATTCTGCATGCTTTAAGTTTGTTTGGTGGCTCAGAACCATCAAAAAACGTTGAAATATAGTTCAAATTCAATAAAGATCGACAAAAATACAGTTTCTAGCTAAAATTTGATGGTTTCGTTGCACTTTCCGAGCCCGTTGGGTATCTGAGTGGCTTAAAAGTACAAGAAAACACTTCAAAAGTGACGTTTCTGAAGAATTTTAACAGTTTTCTTGTATCTACGAACGCCAGAATGCATAAAATTGACCTAAACGTCTCCTTTTCCTATTCTGAGTCGATTCTGCATGCTTTAAGTGTGTTTGGTGGCTCAGAACCATCAAAAAACGTTGAAATATAGTTCAAATTCAATAAAAATCGACAAAAATACAGTTTCTAGCTAAAATTTGATGGTTTCGTTGCACTTTCCGAGCCCGTAGGGTATCTGAGTGGCTTAAAAGTACAAGAAAACACTTCAAAAGTAACGTTTCTGAAGAATTTTAACAGTTTTCTTGTATCTACCAACGCCAGAATGCATAAAATTGACCTAAACGTCTCCTTTTCCTATTCTGAGTCGATTCTGCATGCTTTAAGTGTGTTTGGTTGCTCAGAACCATCAAAAAACGTTGAAATATAGTTCAAATTCAATAAAAATCGACAAAAATACAGTTTCTAGCTAAAATTTGATGGTTTCGTTGCACTTTCCGAGCCCGTAGGGTATCTGAATGGCTTAAAAGTACAAGAAAACACTTCAAAAGTGACGTTTCTGAAGAATTTTAACAGTTTTCTTGTATCTACGAACGCCAGAATGCATAAAATTGACCTAAACGTCTCCTTTTCCTATTCTGAGTCGATTCTGCATGCTTTAAGTGTGTTTGGTGGCTCAGAACCATCAAAAAACGTTGAAATATAGTTCAAATTCAATAAAAATCGACAAAAATACAGTTTCTAGCTAAAATTTGATGGTTTCGTTGCACTTTCCGAGCCCGTAGGGTATCTGAGTGGCTTAAAAGTACAAGAAAACACTTCAAAAGTGACGTTTCTGAAGAATTTTAACAGTTTTCTTGTATCTACGAACGCCAGAATGCATAAAATTGACCTAAACGTCTCCTTTTCCTATTCTGAGTCGATTCTGCATGCTTTAAGTGTGTTTGGTGGCTCAGAACCATCAAAAAACGTTGAAATATAGTTCAAATTCAATAAAAATCGACAAAAATACAGTTTCTAGCTAAAATTTGATGGTTTCGTTGCACTTTCCGAGCCCGTAGGGTATCTGATTGGCTTAAAAGTACAAGAAAACACTTCAAAAGTGACGTTTCTGAAGAATTTTAACAGTTTTCTTGTATCTACGAACGCCAGAATGCATAAAATTGACCTAGACGTCTCCTTTTCCTATTCTGAGTCGATTCTGCATGCTTTAAGTTTGTTTGGTGGCTCAGAACCATCAAAAAACGTTGAAATATAGTTCAAATTCAATAAAAATCGACAAAAATACAGTTTCTAGCTAAAATTTGATGGTTTCGTTGCACTTTCCGAGCCCGTAGGGTATCTGAGTGGCTTAAAAGTACAAGAAAACACTTCAAAAGTGACGTTTCTGAAGAATTTTAACAGTTTTCTTGTATCTACGAACGCCAGAATGCATAAAATTGACCTAAACGTCTCCTTTTCCTATTCTGAGTCGATTCTGCATGCTTTAAGTGTGTTTGGTGGCTCAGAACCATCAAAAAACGTTGAAATATAGTTCAAATTCAATAAAAATCGACAAAAATACAGTTTCTAGCTAAAATTTGATGGTTTCGTTGCACTTTCCGAGCCCATAGGGTATCTGAGTGGCTTAAAAGTACAAGAAAACACTTGAAAAGTAACGTTTCTGAAGAATTTTAACAGTTTTCTTGTATCTACGAACGCCAGAATGCATAAAATTGACCTAAACGTCTCCTTTTCCTATTCTGAGTCGATTCTGCATGCTTTAAGTGTGTTTGGTGGCTCAGAACCGTCAAAAAACGTTGAAATATAGTTCAAATTCAATAAAAATCGACAAAAATACAGTTTCTAGCTAAAATTTGATGGTTTCGTTGCACTTTCCGAGCCCGTAGGGTATCTGAGTGGCTTAAAAGTACAAGAAAACACTTCAAAAGTGACGTTTCTGAAGAATTTTAACAGTTTTCTTGTATCTACGAACGCCAGAATGCATAAAATTGACCTAAACGTCTCCTTTTCCTATTCTGAGTCGATTCTGCATGCTTTAAGTGTGTTTGGTGGCACAGAACCACCAAAAAACGTTGAAATATAGTTCAAATTCAATAAAAATCGACAAAAATACAGTTTCTAGCTAAACTTTGATGGTTTCGTTGCACTTTCCGAGCCCGTAGGATATCTGAGTGGCTTAAAAGTACAAGAAAGCACTTCAAAAGTGACGTTTCTGAAGAATTTTAACAGTTTACTTGTATCTACGAACGCCAGAATGCATAAAATTGACCTAAACGTCTCCTTTTCCTATTCTGAGTCGATTCTGCATGCTTTAAGTGTGTTTGGTGGCTCAGAACCATCAAAAAACGTTGAAATATAGTTCAAATTCAATAAAAATCGACAAAAATACAGTTTCTAGCTAAAATTTGATGGTTTCGTTGCACTTTCCGAGCCCGTAGGGTATCTGAGTGGCTTAAAAGTACAAGAAAACACTTGAAAAGTAACGTTTCTGAAGAATTTTAACAGTTTTCTTGTATCTACGAACGCCAGAATGCATAAAATTGACCTAAACGTCTCCTTTTCCTATTCTGAGTCGATTCTGCATGCTTTAAGTGTGTTTGGTGGCTCAGAACCGTCAAAAAACGTTGAAATATAGTTCAAATTCAATAAAAATCGACAAAAATACAGTTTCTAGCTAAAATTTGATGGTTTCGTTGCACTTTCCGAGCACGTAGGGTATCTGAGTGGCTTAAAAGTACAAGAAAACACTTCAAAAGTGACGTTTCTGAAGAATTTTAACAGTTTTCTTGTATCTACGAACGCCAGAATGCATAAAATTTACCTAAACATCTCCTTTTCCTATTCTGAGTCGATTCTGCATGCTTTAAGTGTGTTTGGTGGCACAGAACCATCAAAAAACGTTGAAATATAGTTCAAATTCAATAAAAATCGACAAAAATACAGTTTCTAGCTAAAATTTGATGGTTTCGTTGCACTTTCCGAGCCCGTAGGGTATCTGAGTGGCTTAAAAGTACAAGAAAGCACTTCAAAAGTGACGTTTCTGAAGAATTTTAACAGTTTACTTGTATCTACGAACGCCAGAATGCATAAAATTGACCTAAACTTCTCCTTTTCCTATTCTGAGTCGATTCTGCATGCTTTAAGTGTGTTTGGTGGCTCAGAACCATCAAAAAACGTTGAAATATAGTTCAAATTCAATAAAAATCGACAAAAATACAGTTTCTAGCTAAAATTTGATGGTTTCGTTGCACTTTCCGAGCCCATAGGGTATCTGAGTGGCTTAAAAGTACAAGAAAACACTTGAAAAGTAACGTTTCTGAAGAATTTTAACAGTTTTCTTGTATCTACGAACGCCAGAATGCATAAAATTGACCTAAACGTCTCCTTTTCCTATTCTGAGTCGATTCTGCATGCTTTAAGTGTGTTTGGTGGCTCAGAACCGTCAAAAAACGTTGAAATATAGTTCAAATTCAATAAAAATCGACAAAAATACAGTTTCTAGCTAAAATTTGATGGTTTCGTTGCACTTTCCGAGCCCGTAGGGTATCTGAGTGGCTTAAAAGTACAAGAAAACACTTCAAAAGTGACGTTTCTGAAGAATTTTAACAGTTTTCTTGTATCTACGAACGCCAGAATGCATAAAATTGACCTAAACGTCTCCTTTTCCTATTCTGAGTCGATTCTGCATGCTTTAAGTGTGTTTGGTGGCACAGAACCACCAAAAAACGTTGAAATATAGTTCAAATTCAATAAAAATCGACAAAAATACAGTTTCTAGCTAAACTTTGATGGTTTCGTTGCACTTTCCGAGCCCGTAGGATATCTGAGTGGCTTAAAAGTACAAGAAAGCACTTCAAAAGTGACGTTTCTGAAGAATTTTAACAGTTTACTTGTATCTACGAACGCCAGAATGCATAAAATTGACCTAAACGTCTCCTTTTCCTATTCTGAGTCGATTCTGCATGCTTTAAGTGTGTTTGGTGGCTCAGAACCATCAAAAAACGTTGAAATATAGTTCAAATTCAATAAAAATCGACAAAAATACAGTTTCTAGCTAAAATTTGATGGTTTCGTTGCACTTTCCGAGCCCGTAGGGTATCTGAGTGGCTTAAAAGTACAAGAAAACACTTGAAAAGTAACGTTTCTGATGAATTTTAACAGTTTTCTTGTATCTACGAACGCCAGAATGCATAAAATTGACCTAAACGTCTCCTTTTCCTATTCTGAGTCGATTCTGCATGCTTTAAGTGTGTTTGGTGGCTCAGAACCGTCAAAAAACGTTGAAATATAGTTCAAATTCAATAAAAATCGACAAAAATACAGTTTCTAGCTAAAATTTGATGGTTTCGTTGCACTTTCCGAGCACGTAGGGTATCTGAGTGGCTTAAAAGTACAAGAAAACACTTCAAAAGTGACGTTTCTGAAGAATTTTTACAGTTTTCTTGTATCTACGAACGCCAGAATGCATAAAATTTACCTAAACATCTCCTTTTCCTATTCTGAGTCGATTCTGCATGCTTTAAGTGTGTTTGGTGGCACAGAACCATCAAAAAACGTTGAAATATAGTTCAAATTCAATAAAAATCGACAAAAATACAGTTTCTAGCTAAAATTTGATGGTTTCGTTGCACTTTCCGAGCCCGTTGGGTATCTGAGTGGCTTAAAAGTACAAGAAAGCACTTCAAAAGTGACGTTTCTGAAGAATTTTAACAGTTTACTTGTATCTACGAACGCCAGAATGCATAAAATTGACCTAAACGTCTCCTTTTCCTATTCTGAGTCGATTCTGCATGCTTTAAGTGTGTTTGGTGGCTCAGAACCATCAAAAAACGTTGAAATATAGTTCAAATTCAATAAAAATCGACAAAAATACAGTTTCTAGCTAAAATTTGATGGTTTCGTTGCACTTTCCGAGCCCGTTGGGTATCTGAGTGGCTTAAAAGTACAAGAAAACACTTCAAAAGTGACGTTTCTGAAGAATTTTAACAGTTTTCTTGTATCTACGAACGCCAGAATGCATAAAATTGACCTAAACGTCTCCTTTTCCTATTCTGAGTCGATTCTGCATGCTTTAAGTGTGTTTGGTGGCTCAGAACCATCAAAAAACGTTGAAATATAGTTCAAATTCAATAAAAATCGACAAAAATACAGTTTCTAGCTAAAATTTGATGGTTTCGTTGCACATTCCGAGCTCGTAGGGTATCTGAGTGGCTTAAAAGTACAAGAAAACACTTCAAAAGTGACGTTTCTGAAGAATTTTAACAGTTTTCTTGTATCTACGAACGCCAGAATGCATAAAATTGACCTAAACGTCTCCTTTTCCTATTCTGAGTCGATTCTGCATGCTTTAAGTGTGTTTGGTGGCTCAGAACCATCAAAAAACGTTGAAATATAGTTCAAATTCAATAAAAATCGACAAATAACAGTTTCTAGCTAAAATTTGATGGTTTCGTTGCACTTTCCGAGCCCGTAGGGTATCTGAGTGGCTTAAAAGTACAAGAAAACACTTCAAAATTAACGTTTCTGAAGAATTTTAACAGTTTTCTTGTATCTACGAACGCCAGAATGCATAAAATTGACCTAAACGTCTCCTTTTCCTATTCTGAGTCGATTCTGCATGCTTTAAGTGTGTTTGGTGGCTCAGAACCATCAAAAAACGTTGAAATATAGTTCAAATTCAATAAAAATCGACAAAAATACAGTTTCTAGCTAAAATTTGATGGTTTCGTTGCACTTTCCGAGCCCGTAGGGTATCTGAGTGGCTTAAAAGTACAAGAAAACACTTCAAAAGTGACGTTTCTGAAGAATTTTAACAGTTTTCTTGTATCTACGAACGCCAGAATGCATAAAATTGACCTAAACGTCTCCTTTTCCTATTCTGAGTCGATTCTGCATGCTTTCAGTGTGTTTGGTGGCTCAGAACCATCAAAAAACGTTGAAATATAGTTCAAATTCAATAAAAATCGACAAAAATACAGTTTCTAGCTAAAATTTGATGGTTTCGTTGCACTTTCCGAGCCCGTAGGGTATCTGAGTGGCTTAAAAGTACAAGAAAACACTTCAAAAGTGACGTTTCTGAAGAATTTTAACAGTTTACTTGTATCTACGAACGCCAGAATGCATAAAATTGACCTAAACGTCTCCTTTTCCTATTCTGAGTCGATTCTGCATGCTTTAAGTGTGTTTGGTGGCTCAGAACCATCAAAAAACGTTGAAATATAGTTCAAATTCAATAAAAATCGACAAAAATACAGTTTCTAGCTAAAATTTGATGGTTTCGTTGCACTTTCCGAGCCCGTAGGGTATCTGAGTGGCTTAAAAGTACAAGAAAACACTTGAAAAGTAACGTTTCTGAAGAATTTTAACAGTTTTCTTGTATCTACGAACGCCAGAATGCATAAAATTGACCTAAACGTCTCCTTTTCCTATTCTGAGTCGATTCTGCATGCTTTAAGTGTGTTTGGTGGCTCAGAACCATCAAAAAACGTTGAAATATAGTTCAAATTCAATAAAAATCGACAAAAATACAGTTTCTAGCTAAAATTTGATGGTTTCGTTGCACTTTCCGAGCCCGTAGGGTATCTGAGTGGCTTAAAAGTACAAGAAAACACTTGAAAAGTAACGTTTCTGATGAATTTTAACAGTTTTCTTGTATCTACGAACGCCAGAATGCATAAAATTGACCTAAACGTCTCCTTTTCCTATTCTGAGTCGATTCTGCATGCTTTAAGTGTGTTTGGTGGCTCAGAACCGTCAAAAAACGTTGAAATATAGTTCAAATTCAATAAAAATCGACAAAAATACAGTTTCTAGCTAAAATTTGATGGTTTCGTTGCACTTTCCGAGCACGTAGGGTATCTGAGTGGCTTAAAAGTACAAGAAAACACTTCAAAAGTGACGTTTCTGAAGAATTTTTACAGTTTTCTTGTATCTACGAACGCCAGAATGCATAAAATTTACCTAAACATCTCCTTTTCCTATTCTGAGTCGATTCTGCATGCTTTAAGTGTGTTTGGTGGCACAGAACCATCAAAAAACGTTGAAATATAGTTCAAATTCAATAAAAATCGACAAAAATACAGTTTCTAGCTAAAATTTGATGGTTTCGTTGCACTTTCCGAGCCCGTTGGGTATCTGAGTGGCTTAAAAGTACAAGAAAGCACTTCAAAAGTGACGTTTCTGAAGAATTTTAACAGTTTACTTGTATCTACGAACGCCAGAATGCATAAAATTGACCTAAACGTCTCCTTTTCCTATTCTGAGTCGATTCTGCATGCTTTAAGTGTGTTTGGTGGCTCAGAACCATCAAAAAACGTTGAAATATAGTTCAAATTCAATAAAAATCGACAAAAATACAGTTTCTAGCTAAAATTTGATGGTTTCGTTGCACTTTCCGAGCCCGTTGGGTATCTGAGTGGCTTAAAAGTACAAGAAAGCACTTCAAAAGTGACGTTTCTGAAGAATTTTAACAGTTTTCTTGTATCTACGAACGCCAGAATGCATAAAATTGACCTAAACGTCTCCTTTTCCTATTCTGAGTCGATTCTGCATGCTTTAAGTGTGTTTGGTGGCTCAGAACCATCAAAAAACGTTGAAATATAGTTCAAATTCAATAAAAATCGACAAAAATACAGTTTCTAGCTAAAATTTGATGGTTTCGTTGCACTTTCCGAGCCCGTAGGGTATCTGAGTGGCTTAAAAGTACAAGAAAACACTTCAAAAGTGACGTTTCTGAAGAATTTTAACAGTTTTCTTGTATCTACGAACGCCAGAATGCATAAAATTGACCTAAACGTCTCCTTTTCCTATTCTGAGTCGATTCTGCATGCTTTAAGTGTGTTTGGTGGCTCAGAACCATCAAAAAACGTTGAAATATAGTTCAAATTCAATAAAAATCGACAAAAATACAGTTTCTAGCTAAAATTTGATGGTTTCGTTGCACTTTCCGAGCCCGTAGGGTATCTGAGTGGCTTAAAAGTACAAGAAAGCACTTCAAAAGTGACGTTTCTGAAGAATTTTAACAGTTTACTTGTATCTACGAACGCCAGAATGCATAAAATTGACCTAAACGTCTCCTTTTCCTATTCTGAGTCGATTCTGCATGCTTTAAGTGTGTTTGGTGGCTCAGAACCATCAAAAAACGTTGAAATATAGTTCAAATTCAATAAAAATCGACAAAAATACAGTTTCTAGCTAAAATTTGATGGTTTCGTTGCACTTTCCGAGCCCGTAGGGTATCTGAGTGGCTTAAAAGTACAAGAAAACACTTGAAAAGTAACGTTTCTGAAGAATTTTAACAGTTTTCTTGTATCTACGAACGCCAGAATGCATAAAATTGACCTAAACGTCTCCTTTTCCTATTCTGAGTCGATTCTGCATGCTTTAAGTGTGTTTGGTGGCTCAGAACCGTCAAAAAACGTTGAAATATAGTTCAAATTCAATAAAAATTGACAAAAATACAGTTTCTAGCTAAAATTTGATGGTTTCGTTGCACTTTCCGAGCACGTAGTGTATCTGAGTGGCTTAAAAGTACAAGAAAACACTTCAAAAGTGACGTTTCTGAAGAATTTTAACAGTTTTCTTGTATCTACGAACGCCAGAATGCATAAAATCGACCTAAACGTCTCCTTTTCCTATTCTGAGTCGATTCTGCATGCTTTAAGTGTGTTTGGTGGCACAGAACCATCAAAAAACGTTGAAATATAGTTCAAATTCAATAAAAATCGACAAAAATACAGTTTCTAGCTAAAATTTGATGGTTTCGTTGCACTTTCCGAGCCCGTAGGGTATCTGAGTGGCTTAAAAGTACAAGAAAGTACTTCAAAAGTGACGTTTCTGAAGAATTTTAACAGTTTACTTGTATCTACGAACGCCAGAATGCATAAAATTGACCTAAACGTCTCCTTTTCCTATTCTGAGTCGATTCTGCATGCTTTAAGTGTGTTTGGTGGCTCAGAACCATCAAAAAACGTTGAAATATAGTTCAAATTCAATAAAAATCGACAAAAATACAGTTTCTAGCTAAAATTTGATGGTTTCGTTGCACTTTCCGAGCCCGTTGGGTATCTGAGTGGCTTAAAAGTACAAGAAAACACTTCAAAAGTGACGTTTCTGAAGAATTTTAACAGTTTTCTTGTATCTACGAACGCCAGAATGCATAAAATTGACTTAAACGTCTCCTTTTCCTATTCTGAGTCGATTCTGCATGCTTTAAGTGTGTTTGGTGGCTCAGAACCATCAAAAAACGTTGAAATATAGTTCAAATTCAATAAAAATCGACAAAAATACAGTTTCTAGCTAAAATTTGATGGTTTCGTTGCACTTTCCGAGCCCGTAGGGTATCTGAGTGGCTTAAAAGTACAAGAAAACACTTCAAAAGTAACGTTTCTGAAGAATTTTAACAGTTTTCTTGTATCTACGAACGCCAGAATGCATAAAATTGACCTAAACGTCTCCTTTTCCTATTCTGAGTCGATTCTGCATGCTTTAAGTGTGTTTGGTTGCTCAGAACCATCAAAAAACGTTGAAATATAGTTCAAATTCAATAAAAATCGACAAAAATACAGTTTCTAGCTAAAATTTGATGGTTTCGTTGCACTTTCCGAGCCCGTAGGGTATCTGAGTGGCTTAAAAGTACAAGAAAACACTTCAAAAGTGACGTTTCTGAAGAATTTTAACAGTTTTCTTGAATCTACGAACGCCAGAATGCATAAAATTGACCTAAACGTCTCCTTTTCCTATTCTGAGTCGATTCTGCATGCTTTAAGTGTGTTTGGTGGCTCAGAACCATCAAAAAACGTTGAAATATAGTTCAAATTCAATAAAAATCGACAAAAATACAGTTTCTAGCTAAAATTTGATGGTTTCTTGCACTTTCCGAGCCCGTAGGGTATCTGAGTGGCTTAAAAGTACAAGAAAACACTTGAAAAGTAACGTTTCTGAAGAATTTTAACAGTTTTCTTGTATCTACGAACGCCAGAATGCATAAAATTGACCTAAACGTCTCCTTTTCCTATTCTGAGTCGATTCTGCATGCTTTAAGTGTGTTTGGTGGCTCAGAACCGTCAAAAAACGTTGAAATATAGTTCAAATTCAATAAAAATTGACAAAAATACAGTTTCTAGCTAAAATTTGATGGTTTCGTTGCACTTTCCGAGCACGTAGTGTATCTGAGTGGCTTAAAAGTACAAGAAAACACTTCAAAAGTGACGTTTCTGAAGAATTTTAACAGTTTTCTTGTATCTACGAACGCCAGAATGCATAAAATCGACCTAAACGTCTCCTTTTCCTATTCTGAGTCGATTCTGCATGCTTTAAGTGTGTTTGGTGGCACAGAACCATCAAAAAACGTTGAAATATAGTTCAAATTCAATAAAAATCGACAAAAATACAGTTTCTAGCTAAAATTTGATGGTTTCGTTGCACTTTCCGAGCCCGTAGGGTATCTGAGTGGCTTAAAAGTACAAGAAAACACTTCAAAAGTGACGTTTCTGAAGAATTTTAACAGTTTTCTTGTATCTACGAACGCCAGAATGCATAAAATTGACCTAAACGTCTCCTTTTCCTATTCTGAGTCGATTCTGCATGCTTTAAGTGTGTTTGGTGGCTCAGAACCATCAAAAAACGTTGAAATATAGTTCAAATTCAATAAAAATCGACAAATAACAGTTTCTAGCTAAAATTTGATGGTTTCGTTGCACTTTCCGAGCCCGTAGGGTATCTGAGTGGCTTAAAAGTACAAGAAAGCACTTCAAAAGTGACGTTTCTGAAGAATTTTAACAGTTTACTTGTATCTACGAACGCCAGAATGCATAAAATTGACCTAAACGTCTCCTTTTCCTATTCTGAGTGGATTCTGCATGCTTTAAGTGTGTTTGGTGGCTCAGAACCATCAAAAAACGTTGAAATATAGTTCAAATTCAATAAAAATCGACAAAAATACAGTTTCTAGCTAAAATTTGATGGTTTCGTTGCACTTTCCGAGCCCGTAGTGTATCTGAGTGGCTTAAAAGTACAAGAAAACACTTGAAAAGTAACGTTTCTGAAGAATTTTAACAGTTTTCTTGTATCTACGAACGCCAGAATGCATAAAATTGACCTAAACGTCTCCTTTTCCTATTCTGAGTCGATTCTGCATGCTTTAAGTGTGTTTGGTGGCTCAGAACCGTCAAAAAACGTTGAAATATAGTTCAAATTCAATAAAAATTGACAAAAATACAGTTTCTAGCTAAAATTTGATGGTTTCGTTGCACTTTCCGAGCACGTAGTGTATCTGAGTGGCTTAAAAGTACAAGAAAACACTTCAAAAGTGACGTTTCTGAAGAATTTTAACAGTTTTCTTGTATCTACGAACGCCAGAATGCATAAAATCGACCTAAACGTCTCCTTTTCCTATTCTGAGTCGATTCTGCATGCTTTAAGTGTGTTTGGTGGCACAGAACCATCAAAAAACGTTGAAATATAGTTCAAATTCAATAAAAATCGACAAAAATACAGTTTCTAGCTAAAATTTGATGGTTTCGTTGCACTTTCCGAGCCCGTAGGGTATCTGAGTGGCTTAAAAGTACAAGAAAGCACTTCAAAAGTGACGTTTCTGAAGAATTTTAACAGTTTACTTGTATCTACGAACGCCAGAATGCATAAAATTGACCTAAACGTCTCCTTTTCCTATTCTGAGTCGATTCTGCATGCTTTAAGTGTGTTTGGTGGCTCAGAACCATCAAAAAACGTTGAAATATAGTTCAAATTCAATAAAAATCGACAAAAATACAGTTTCTAGCTAAAATTTGATGGTTTCGTTGCACTTTCCGAGCCCGTTGGGTATCTGAGTGGCTTAAAAGTACAAGAAAACACTTCAAAAGTGACGTTTCTGAAGAATTTTAACAGTTTTCTTGTATCTACGAACGCCAGAATGCATAAAATTGACCTAAACGTCTCCTTTTCCTATTCTGAGTCGATTCTGCATGCTTTAAGTGTGTTTGGTGGCTCAGAACCATCAAAAAACGTTGAAATATAGTTCAAATTCAATAAAAATCGACAAAAATACAGTTTCTAGCTAAAATTTGATGGTTTCGTTGCACTTTCCGAGCCCGTAGGGTATCTGAGTGGCTTAAAAGTACAAGAAAACACTTCAAAAGTAACGTTTCTGAAGAATTTTAACAGTTTTCTTGTATCTACGAACGCCAGAATGCATAAAATTGACCTAAACGTCTCCTTTTCCTATTCTGAGTCGATTCTGCATGCTTTAAGTGTGTTTGGTTGCTCAGAAACCATCAAAAAACGTTGAAATATAGTTCAAATTCAATAAAAATCGACAAAAATACAGTTTCTAGCTAAAATTTGATGGTTTCGTTGCAGTTTCCGAGCCCGTAGGGTATCTGAGTGGCTTAAAAGTACAAGAAAACACTTCAAAAGTGACGTTTCTGAAGAATTTTAACAGTTTTCTTGTATCTACGAACGCCAGAATGCATAAAATTGACCTAAACGTCTCCTTTTCCTATTCTGAGTCGATTCTGCATGCTTTAAGTGTGTTTGGTGGCACAGAACCATCAAAAAACGTTGAAATATAGTTCAAATTCAATAAAAATCGACAAAAATACAGTTTCTAGCTAAAATTTGATGGTTTCGTTGCACTTTCCGAGCCCGTAGGGTATCTGAGTGGCTTAAAAGTACAAGAAAGCACTTCAAAAGTGACGTTTCTGAAGAATTTTAACAGTTTACTTGTATCTACGAACGCCAGAATGCATAAAATTGACCTAAACGTCTCCTTTTCCTATTCTGAGTCGATTCTGCATGCTTTAAGTGTGTTTGGTGGCTCAGAACCATCAAAAAACGTTGAAATATAGTTCAAATTCAATAAAAATCGACAAAAATACAGTTTCTAGCTAAAATTTGATGGTTTCGTTGCACTTTCCGAGCCCGTTGGGTATCTGAGTGGCTTAAAAGTACAAGAAAACACTTCAAAAGTGACGTTTCTGAAGAATTTTAACAGTTTTCTTGTATCTACGAACGCCAGAATGCATAAAATTGACCTAAACGTCTCCTTTTCCTATTCTGAGTCGATTCTGCATGCTTTAAGTGTGTTTGGTGGCTCAGAACCATCAAAAAACGTTGAAATATAGTTCAAATTCAATAAAAATCGACAAAAATACAGTTTCTAGCTAAAATTTGATGGTTTCGTTGCACTTTCCGAGCCCGTAGGGTATCTGAGTGGCTTAAAAGTACAAGAAAACACTTCAAAAGTAACGTTTCTGAAGAATTTTAACAGTTTTCTTGTATCTACGAACGCCAGAATGCATAAAATTGACCTAAACGTCTCCTTTTCCTATTCTGAGTCGATTCTGCATGCTTTAAGTGTGTTTGGTTGCTCAGAACCATCAAAAAACGTTGAAATATAGTTCAAATTCAATAAAAATCGACAAAAATACAGTTTCTAGCTAAAATTTGATGGTTTCGTTGCAGTTTCCGAGCCCGTAGGGTATCTGAGTGGCTTAAAAGTACAAGAAAACACTTCAAAAGTGACGTTTCTGAAGAATTTTAACAGTTTTCTTGTATCTACGAACGCCAGAATGCATAAAATTGACCTAAACGTCTCCTTTTCCTATTCTGAGTCGATTCTGCATGCTTTAAGTGTGTTTGGTGGCTCAGAACCATCAAAAACGTTGAAATATAGTTCAAATTCAATAAAAATCGACAAAAATACAGTTTCTAGCTAAAATTTGATGGTTTCGTTGCACTTTCCGAGCCCGTTGGGTGTCTGAGTGGCTTAAAAGTACAAGAAAACACTTCAAAAGTGACGTTTCTGAAGAATTTTAACAGTTTTCTTGTATCTACGAACGCCAGAATGCATAAAATTGACCTAAACGTCTCCTGTTCCTATTCTGAGTCGATTCTGCATGCTTTAAGTGTGTTTGGTGGCTCAGAACCATCAAAAAACGTTGAAATATAATTCAAATTCAATAAAAATCGAAAAAAAAAAGTTTCTAGCTAAAATTTGATGGTTTCGTTGCACTTTCCGAGCCCGTAGGGTATCTGAGTGGCTTAAAAGTACAAGAAAACACTTCAAAAGTGACGTTTCTGAAGAATTTTAACAGTTTTCTTGTATCTACGAACGCCAGAATAGTAGTTATATAGTGGGGGTTCTAGACCAGGTCAAATGAGGTCAAACTGGTCCAGCTCCCCCATTACTTTTCATCGAGCGGTCATTGACCTTTCATTTGTTGTCGAGCTTGTCGGTGCACGTGGCTGACCTTGCCAGCTGGTCCAGCTCCCCCATTACTTTTCATCGGGCGATCATTGACCTAGTCGTTGCTCGACCTTGGTCGTTTATTGCCCTCGTTCATCTCGAGATCTATCCCCTCTTTTCGTTTAGGTCGGGGAGGGATCTCGGACGCAATCTCGCATCCCCACTTCCGTTTTATACTTGTATAAAAGTCGATGGATTCGTGTGTAAGAATTAATTAGTTTTTTGAATTCAATTATTTAACACTTAGAAATGTCATCTTTCATTTCTACCTTGAATAAAGAGTCTCACTTGCAAGCTTTTGTGAGTGCGAAAACTTTAGAAGAAAATAAAAAATTTTTAACAAAAAATTTAGTAAACTGTCTACAAAGTACGGTGACAAGATATTTGTGCAACTTGAAGAGTCTAGAACGATACTTCCACAGAGATTTACCGAAAAATTCACCGACTCAGTGATCAGCGATCTGAACCAGAAGATCGTGAACGGCTTGAAATTGTACTTGGTAAATAGAGGTCCGATCGGTCGAACCATCAATATCGAATTTATCGAAGAATGAAGAAGGCATTGGTTCATGTGGAAAACAAATCAAGTGCAGTTAGACTGCTTCGTCGTAGATTAGAATTACATTTAAAACGAATTAGTTATTTAAAAGAAGCAATTAAAATGTATGAAATAAGAACTAAATTGAATAATCTTAAGCTGTAATAGAAATTATAATAAATATTATTTAATTCGTTCGGTGTATTATTTTCCCCAGTCTCATGTAAAAAATATTTGATTGCAAACTGTCATGAATAACAGACGTGTTTGTTTCGACAAAGTTCCGGTTATTTTCTTAATAAATGATAAAGAAAGCCGAATTAATACTTGGTTATACGATGTTAAAAGATTTCAAATGAATGTGGAACGTTTCGAATTGCAAATAAAGCCCTTAATCGAAAAAATGATGGAGAAGAAGCGAAAATTTAGAGAAACAATCGAAAAATTGGATTCAGAATTGAAAATTATTCAGCAAAGAAAATCAGTTAAATAACTGTGCACATTGCGGTTAAACCACTGCGTCGTAAATTAGATTTAAATTTAAAACTTATTAGTTTCTTAAAATGTATAAAATACGAACTAGTTTGTATAATCTTAAGCTGTAATTGAAATTATAATAAATATTGTTTATTTCGTTTGGTGTATTATTTTCCCCAGTCTCATCTAAAATTATTTAATTGGGAATAACAGCAACGAATAAAAGCCGTGTTTGCTCCGACAAAACTCCTGTTATTTTCTTAATAAATAAATGTTCATCAGCAACTTTCTGCCGATTTAAGCTTATTTGTCCGTGATTATTAGAATAAAATCTCAAATGTCAGAAGGCGAGTGTGTTGTTAAAAATTAAAAAAATTGTTACTTACGACATTGAAAACAGGCAATAAAATCATCCGTTCTCCCTCGAAAACATTCAAATACACGCACACTTCACAGAAGCCACCATTTAGTTCAACAAAACCACCTTTTTCCCAAATCTTTTCACGGTAAAATTCATAAACCGAAACACGCCGCCCGTCATTATTACAACACAGAATGAAATAACGCGATGCTGTTTCAGCAAATTCTTACGGAACTGGACGCTTTTGTCGCAATAGACAGGGACGTATTCGGAAATATTAAAAAAAAAGAATTATCGCTTGAGGGTGATAAAGGGCAGAAAGTTTGTTAAAAAAATAAAAATGCATCCCTATAAACTAATGACACATTTGTGTAAAAATAAATGTGGGTTGGAGGTGCAATAATTGTTTAAATATAAAAAAAAAATGTTTTACTCGAAGACGGTAAGAGATACGAGGTTCGTGCAAAGAACAAAAAAGTTCCTAAAATACGAAACACATGCACCTGTGTCGACGGTTTTTAGTTTGAGTTTAGCATTTCGGAGAAAAGGGCAAAAGTTTGTGGTGACCAAACGGAATTAGTTAAAAATTTGTTTTTTGTGTCAAAATATTTTTGGATGAATAATCAATAGGTCCATGTAATTAAATATGTGAAAATTTGAGTTTGGGGCGCAACAATTTTTGTCAAAAAAGGTTGTCAAAATTCGAAAAAAAGTTTTCCTTGAGCAGTAGGAAAGTAAATTAGAAGTTTTGGTGAAAAAAAAAATTTAAAAAATTCAAAGAATCCAAAGAAAAATTAAAACAAAAAAAATCTCAAAAAAAAAATCCAAATTTTGAAAAGTTTGTTTTTCCACAAAATCAAATGCATATTCATGAAGTACTATCTAATCGTGTGTAAAAATGATTATGACTCATAGGTGTATCTACCGTTTAAATAGAAAAAATTTTTGTTACTCGAAAATGGTAAGAGATAGGAGGTTCGTGTATAGAGCAAAAAAGATTGACAAAAACAAATAATATCGACAGCCGTCGACGGTTTTTCGCTAACTTTTGACATGACTGTGAAAAGGGCAAAAGTTTGTGGCGCCCAAACGGTAAAACTTAAAAAATATATTTTTGTACCAAAATATTTCTGAGTGAACAGTCTATAGGTCCACTTAGCAAAATAAATATTTTTTGCTACCGTTTAGTAGTAATAACGAAAAAACGTCATAGTTCGTAAGCGGTAAGAGGTAGCATGTCGGCTCAGGGGAACGGGGAAAAGCTAAAAAAATTAAGCCATATGTTGAGCAAAAAAAATTTTCAAAAAAGTTGAAAATAAGGGAGAAAAGGGCAAAAGTTTCTAGTGTCCAAATGGTAAGAGATAGAATATCGGTTGTATACATCAAAACCTTCTTCTGGAACGAACGCATAAGTCTGCTCAAAAAAATCGATTCTGTCCACATCGACCTAGATACAGGAGCCATTTCTAGTTTTTTCGAGGTCGCTACGTAAAAATTTTTTCAGGTCGAAAAAAAGACCATCGAAAAAGGATTCGAATAAGCCCAACATGCAACACTTAAAAAAAAAAAAAAAAAAAAAAAAAAAAAAGCGAAATAGGTTGTTCTTTATATGTATTGTTATATGACTACTACCATCACAACTAAATATACTAAGACATTAAAAAAAAAAATTTCAAGTTAACCAAAAACGGCTTTTTGTTGAATTTTATATGAAAACAACAAAACATCATTAAAAAACGAAAATCAAAAACCTATAAACAATCATCAAAAATCACTGCTGTGGTGGTAGATCGTGATGAGTCATATCGTGCTGCTGGACAAATAATTTAAAACATATTAAATAACTTATTGTTGTATTAAATCGTAGTACTGATGCTGTTAAATAAATATGTTAAAGGACATTAAATAAAACTATTAATAATAACTAATTGTTTTATTGAATCATACATTTGTTTGATTATTGTATTTACTAAAATAACTGAAACAAATTAGTACTAAATAAAGTAACAGACAAAATACGATTGCAAAAATAATTGCTCCTACTGAAGTAAATATCCATATCCATGGTTTTGCCAAACAATATTCTGTAACATTTGCACCTGTAGAATTCTTGTATCCACTATAATCGTTAAAGATGGTGTAATTCGGAGACTTGCATCGAGTGTTGTCTTTGAAGACTAATTCTAGCCGATATTGCAGTTGGTTCGAGGAAGATACATATTTTGAATAAAACATACGTAGTTGTTCATGCCCATTTTTAATTTCTAACATTTTTCTAACAGTACATTCTTTACTACTATCAATAGTTTGTAGATAGACATCAGTAACATTGCTATCAGTCAATAAATAAAAATCTTTCTGAATTAGAATGGTTGATAGAACAAGTGTGCAGTTTAAGCCGAACATTGTTTGGATGAAATGAATAGTTTGTTGTTGTGGAATTCTATATATATAGCAACAACCATCACCACCACTATTAACGAGCAGCCAGGTCCCAACATCCCACTATTACAGTCATTATCGTGAATATGACAAAAAATGAAGCAAACCATACACGATCGTTTCTTAAACAAAAATCAATGACCTCCTTTGAACTGCGACTGTTCTTAGTATTTTCTATTATTAACCAATTGGAAAATTGGTGATTTTCTTCTTCCGTTTTTATCTTGTACGTCAAATGATTCTGCATTGTTATATTTTTCGCATAGAAGAGGTGATAACTGGTTTCGATTAGATTGATCGGAGTCATTTTTTCCCAAAATTCTTTTTCGTACGTCTAAATATACAGCAGACTTATATTTGAAGTGGTGTAAATATTCAAGTTGTTTTCAACTAGCACAAGTTTTTAGAGGTGGTAAATGATGGTGTGGTAAATGATGGTGGTGGGGTGATAGCGATAGAAAAAACAAATTATTGTTTTCTTATATATTTGTTAAATGTCGCATGGTAGGCGTTTAAGGCTGTTCTATCTAAAAACAGGGATCTATCTAACTTTGGGACATAGGTCCCTGAGAATTCGTTGTCCCAGTTTTCCACTTGCGGTGGTGTTGGTGGTGGTTGGCTGAACCACTTTGATGGTGGTGGGGGTGGTGTAGATGGTCTTGGAAGTGCATTCTCCCAGAGTTTTCGCTCCCTTTCCCAGGCATCCCGGTGGCATTTGAAAATATGCTTTCTCAGCCTATTCTCTAAAAGCCTGTGGCTGACATCATAGGGGCAGATAACAAATTTCTCTATACAAAAAAAATTAAATACTACAAAAAAAATATATATATATATAAGCTTACCCATTTCTGTCGTTAATTAATTTTTATGATATGTACTTGCAGAACACTTATTAATCTGTTCTTTTGTGTGATCTTTAATTTATACACTATATTAATCCCCACCCCTACTTTTTTCCCTCCTTCAGTTGCTTTCCTCATGTTTCATTTTTCGCTGACTTGAATTTATTTTTTACGACCACGTTTTCAACTACGACTTGCAAGTTGTAACTTGCAAATTAATTCTCATATAAACAAGAAACTAGTCAACGGGAAATAGTAGTGTTTCTTTTTTTCTGCTGTGGTGAGCAAGTTTCACGACAAAAAATGAAATCACAAGAATCAGTGACGGCTATATGTAAAAACTCTCTTAAGCTAATTCATGAATACATAAGTAAAATTAAAACAATCGAAGAAACTAAACATTTTTTAGTTTATATCAATACCAGTATTAGAATAATTAGAAAAGCACTCAAATGTAAAATCCATCGAGAAAATATGTTGGAAAACGCAAATTCCTTAGAAACAAGTTTGGCGTATTTGAAATTTTATCGCCTAAAGCTTTTAAATAAGAAAAAACAATTATCTATAAAAACTGGTGAAGGCTATATTAAAACAGTCAAATTTAAACCGGTGACTAATGTAACATGGCAGGATGTCGAATCCTGTTTTCAACAACGAATTCGTACAGGATTTATAAGTAACCACCACATTAAAGATCCTCTTCAGTTTTTTCAACAATCTTTTAAATGCTTTATGTTTAGAATTAAAAAAGAACGGAAAAACTCAATGCTTAAGGTAAATGTAATTTTTTCGGCAAATTTTATTCAACCGCACTCTGGTGAAACAGACATTAAAACATTTTCAACAAAAAATCAGCACATTGATCAATACACAAATTTAAAGGAATGGTACGAAGAAAACGTCATTGATAAAATCATGAAAAAATTAGAGGAATTTGCAGAAAAGGATTCCGGTTGGGCGTTGTATGAAATTTTAGGATTGAAAATTAACATAAATAAATACGACCCAATTAAATTCGGCTATTCAACTTTTGTATCCACACCAGATTTTATAAAAAAAAAACATGCAATAATTAATGTACAAAATAATGATGAATATTGTTTTCTTTGGGCCATAGTTTCGGCTTTATTTCCTACCGATAAACATTCAGACCGAAAATCATCGTATCCTCATTTCAAAAATGTGTTGAAATATGATAATTTAGACTTTCCAATCACAATTAAAGACATTCAAAAATTTGAGGAACTCAACAATCTTGCCATTAATTTATACTGCATCGAGAAGAAAAAAATTTTACCTTGTCGTTTAAGCACTAGATTTTCAAATTCTTATAAAGCAATTAATTTGCTTATGCTACCCGCTGAAAGACAAATACAAAATACTAATAACAGTAATGATAACTTTGAAGATCAACAATTGCTCTATCATTTCGTATGGATCAAAAATTTGTCAGCTCTTTTAGCTACGCAACTTTCCCTCCATAAATGTAAATTTCATATATGCGAAAGATGCTTAAACCATTTCACCACAGAGGAATTGCTCCAAAAACATAAAACTTCATGCCAGAGTATTAATAAATATTCCATAAGACTGCCAACAGAAAACGAAAATTACTTGTATTTTCAAAATTATAGACATCAAGAAAAAGTACCTTTTACTATTTATGCAGATCTCGAGAGTATTCTTCTTGATTGTACCAAACAGCATATGTCCACCACGAATAAGACCGAAACTTATCAAAAACATATTGCGCACAGCATTGCTTACTATTTTCACTGCTCATATGATAATTCATTTTCTAAATTTCGTTTGTATCGAGGTAAAAATTGCATTCAATGGTTCGTTCAGGAGTTACATCGAATGGCTCATTTTTGCAACGATAAATTTCAGAACGTTATTTCTATGGAAACATTAACTACGGAAGAACGTGAGCAGTTTGAATCCTCCCAAATATGTCATATATGTAAAAAAGGATTTTCGGAAAAGAACATAAAAGTACGCGATCATAGTCATTTAACTGGAATGTATAGAGGCGCTGCCCATCAAAGTTGTAATTTAAATTATAAAGATATTTGTGTTATACCCGTGGTCTTTCATAATATGAGCGGATATGATGCCCATTTTTTTATTAAAGAACTTTCAAATTCAATAAAAGGTGATATTAAGTTACTTCCCATTAACAAAGAAAGATATATCTCGTTTACTAAATTTGTCGAAGACACGAAAGTTAGTTTACGGTTTATTGATTCTTTCAGATTTATGCCACATAGTTTAGACAAACTTTCCTCCAATTTAGATAATTCTCAGAAAATTATTACGTTGGCAAATTGTACTAATATGGAAGAATTTGATTTGTTAAACAGAAAGGGAGTTTTTCCTTACGATTATATAAACTCCTGGGAGAAACTACTTGAAACAAAATTGCCCGAAAAGGAGGATTTCTATAGTCGCTTATCCGATGAAAATATTAAATATGAAGATTATTCCCATGCTACCAATGTATGGAATACTTTTAATATTCATACATTAGGAGAATATTCTGATTTATATTTAAAAACTGATGTGCTTCTTCTAGCCGATGTATTTGAAGCTTTTCGAACTACTTGTTTAAATACTTATCAACTTGATCCGTTGCATTATTATACTGCTCCGGGCCTAACATTTGATGCTATGTTAAAAACAACAGAAATTAAACTAGAACTTTTAACTGATATAGATAAAGTTCTATTTGTAGAAAGAGGTATTAGAGGTGGAGTTTCGCAGTGTTCCAATAGATATGGTAAAGCCAATAACAAATACATGCCAAAAGAAGAATATGATCCTTCGAAAGATAGTACCTATTTAATGTATTTTGATGTTAACAACCTTTACGGAGCGGCAATGTCTCAATACTTACCGTATGGAGAATTTGAGTTTGTAGAAAATTTCAATATAGCTGATATCTTAGATACCCCAGAAAATTCAGCAATCGGTTATATTATTGAATGCGATTTAGATTATCCAATAGATTTACATGAAATTCATAGTGATTTACCATTAGCTCCAGAGCATATGATACCGCCCATTTCAAGATCTAAACTTAAGAAGTTATTGGTGACTTTATATCCCAAGAAAAATTATATTATTCATTATCGGAATTTAAAAATGTATACAAAATTTGGTATGAAAATAAAATGTGTACATCGTGTTATGAAATTCAAACAATCTGCGTGGTTAAAGGAATATATAGATTTAAATACAAAACTTAGGCAGCAAGCAAAGAACGATTTTGAAAAAGATTTTTTTAAATTAATGATTAATGCTATTTATGGTAAATGCATGGAAAATGTAAGAAAACATCGCGATATTCGATTGGTTAGTAAATGGGAGGGAAGATGGGGAGTTCGTTCTCTTATATCTAAACCAAATTTTCACAGTTCTGTTGTATTTGACGATGATTCAGCAATAATCGAAATGAGTAAATTAGAAGTATTTTTGAATAAACCAATTTATGTTGGTTTTTGCATTTTAGATATTTCTAAAACTTTTCTCTATGAATTTCATTATGACTATATTAAAAAAACATTTAAAAATAATGCTAAGTTACTTTATACCGACACTGACAGCCTAATTTATGAATTTCACGTAGACGATATATACAAATATATTAAGAAAGACTCACATCGATTTGATACTTCTGACTATGATTTATATAATATTTATGATATAGAACTGAAAAATAAGAAAGTACCAGGTTTAATGAAAGATGAAAATAACGGTAAGATTATGCTAGAATTTGTGGGTCTCAGATCTAAAATGTACGCATATAGAATTGCAAGTGACGATTTCAATAAAAAATTAGTTAAAAAATCCAAAGGTAGTACAAAAGCATCACTTAAAACAATAACGTTTGAAAATTACAAAGAATGTTTATTTAATAATCGAAGTTACGAAAAATCACAAAGACTCATCAAGTCCAAACATCATACTGTTTACACAGTAAAACAAGAAAAAGTAGTTCTCAGCCCAAATGATGATAAAAGGATTGTCACAAGATTTGCAACGGATACGAAACCTTGGGGATATCATATTTCGCACGTAAGTTAAAAAAAGTGGGGATTGCCATATATAAGCAATTAAATTTCACAGATGATTTATTCGATGTTGGTTATTTCATTATTACAACAATGTCTGACTTGAGACAATTTGTTGATTTACAAGCATTTTGTGCATCCGAAAATGTGTACAAAACATATCTTAAAGCCGCTGCGAGTGATCGAACGAAATTAAATTTATTCCTTCATCTCATCGATAAAAAAGATTTTATTGTACCGGACGAAGTGTTTAAATGGATTGCCGAAAGTGAAAGTGACTTTTATACACTTGACATTTGTATTCTGCTACAAAGAAAGCAATGTGTCGATGGTTACATTGATGCATTTCTACATGTATGCGAAAGAGACCAAATTGAAAATTTAAATTATGCTGCTTTGGAGTTTTTGATGACCACCAACTATTTGGACAATACTCTAACGTATAAATGTTTTATTTATAAATTATTGAGTGATAATCGCTGGCAGAATCTTGGAGATATATTCTATCCTGTTGAGAATATCCGGAAAAATTATCGAAGGATCGACCAGTGCGTGGATGAATTTATGTGTCGGGCTGCGTATTTGGCAAACCATAAAGCGCTCAGTACTTTCTATGAGTCTTTAGAAATAATAAATTACGATTCTTTCGCATTTCAACCTTCTCAAAATCAGGAGCACCGAAGAATTTTCAACTGGATCAAAAAGAACATTGTCAAAGGAGAAGCCAATCCTGAAATACCATTAGGATGGACTGAGGGACCGGATTCAACAAAATGGCCCTCGATTAAGTTAGATGATTATAAGAAAACTTTACATGTAATTTCTGGTAGCCATGAATAAAACACACAGAAATGGGTTATATGTAGTTTTATTTACCCCCAAACATAATAATAATACAATAACAGGTTAAATTATTTACAACACTCTGACGACATCTTGTGCAGGGATGTATTTTACCATTCGGTCGTGAAGAATAAGACAGTAGGCTGTAGTGTCTGCAGGACGGATAAGCGACTATAGAAATCCTCCTTTTCGGGCAATTTTGTTTCAAGTAGTTTCTCCCAGGAGTTTATATAATCGTAAGGAAAAACTCCCTTTCTGTTTAACAAATCAAATTCTTCCATATTAGTACAATTTGCCAACGTAATAATTTTCTGAGAATTATCTAAATTGGAGGAAAGTTTGTCTAAACTATGTGGCATAAATCTGAAAGAATCAATAAACCGTAAACTAACTTTCGTGTCTTCGACAAATTTAGTAAACGAGATATATCTTTCTTTGTTAATGGGAAGTAACTTAATATCACCTTTTATTGAATTTGAAAGTTCTTTAATAAAAAAATGGGCATCATATCCGCTCATATTATGAAAGACCACGGGTATAACACAAATATCTTTATAATTTAAATTACAACTTTGATGGGCAGCGCCTCTATACATTCCAGTTAAATGACTATGATCGCGTACTTTTATGTTCTTTTCCGAAAATCCTTTTTTACATATATGACATATTTGGGAGGATTCAAACTGCTCACGTTCTTCCGTAGTTAATGTTTCCATAGAAATAACGTTCTGAAATTTATCGTTGCAAAAATGAGCCATTCGATGTAACTCCTGAACGAACCATTGAATGCAATTTTTACCTCGATACAAACGAAATTTAGAAAATGAATTATCATATGAGCAGTGAAAATAGTAAGCAATGCTGTGCGCAATATGTTTTTGATAAGTTTCGGTCTTATTCGTGGTGGACATATGCTGTTTGGTACAATCAAGAAGAATACTCTCGAGATCTGCATAAATAGTAAAAGGTACTTTTTCTTGATGTCTATAATTTTGAAAATACAAGTAATTTTCGTTTTCTGTTGGCAGTCTTATGGAATATTTATTAATACTCTGGCATGAAGTTTTATGTTTTTGGAGCAATTCCTCTGTGGTGAAATGGTTTAAGCATCTTTCGCATATATGAAATTTACATTTATGGAGGGAAAGTTGCGTAGCTAAAAGAGCTGACAAATTTTTGATCCATACGAAATGATAGAGCAATTGTTGATCTTCAAAGTTATCATTACTGTTATTAGTATTTTGTATTTGTCTTTCAGCGGGTAGCATAAGCAAATTAATTGCTTTATAAGAATTTGAAAATCTAGTGCTTAAACGACAAGGTAAAATTTTTTTCTTCTCGATGCAGTATAAATTAATGGCAAGATTGTTGAGTTCCTCAAATTTTTGAATGTCTTTAATTGTGATTGGAAAGTCTAAATTATCATATTTCAACACATTTTTGAAATGAGGATACGATGATTTTCGGTCTGAATGTTTATCGGTAGGAAATAAAGCCGAAACTATGGCCCAAAGAAAACAATATTCATCATTATTTTGTACATTAATTATTGCATGTTTTTTTTTTATAAAATCTGGTGTGGATACAAAAGTTGAATAGCCGAATTTAATTGGGTCGTATTTATTTATGTTAATTTTCAATCCTAAAATTTCATACAACGCCCAACCGGAATCCTTTTCTGCAAATTCCTCTAATTTTTTCATGATTTTATCAATGACGTTTTCTTCGTACCATTCCTTTAAATTTGTGTATTGATCAATGTGCTGATTTTTTGTTGAAAATGTTTTAATGTCTGTTTCACCAGAGTGCGGTTGAATAAAATTTGCCGAAAAAATTACATTTACCTTAAGCATTGAGTTTTTCCGTTCTTTTTTAATTCTAAACATAAAGCATTTAAAAGATTGTTGAAAAAACTGAAGAGGATCTTTAATGTGGTGGTTACTTATAAATCCTGTACGAATTCGTTGTTGAAAACAGGATTCGACATCCTGCCATGTTACATTAGTCACCGGTTTAAATTTGACTGTTTTAATATAGCCTTCACCAGTTTTTATAGATAATTGTTTTTTCTTATTTAAAAGCTTTAGGCGATAAAATTTCAAATACGCCAAACTTGTTTCTAAGGAATTTGCGTTTTCCAACATATTTTCTCGATGGATTTTACATTTGAGTGCTTTTCTAATTATTCTAATACTGGTATTGATATAAACTAAAAAATGTTTAGTTTCTTCGATTGTTTTAATTTTACTTATGTATTCATGAATTAGCTTAAGAGAGTTTTTACATATAGCCGTCACTGATTCTTGTGATTTCATTTTTTGTCGTGAAACTTGCTCACCACAGCAGAAAAAAAGAAACACTACTATTTCCCGTTGACTAGTTTCTTGTTTATATGAGAATTAATTTGCAAGTTACAACTTGCAAGTCGTAGTTGAAAACGTGGTCGTAAAAAATAAATTCAAGTCAGCGAAAAATGAAACATGAGGAAAGCAACTGAAGGAGGGAAAAAAGTAGGGGTGGGGATTAATATAGTGTATAAATTAAAGATCACACAAAAGAACAGATTAATAAGTGTTCTGCAAGTACATATCATAAAAATTAATTAACGACAGAAATGGGTAAGCTTATATATATATATATTTTTTTTGTAGTATTTAATTTTTTTTGTATAGAGAAATTTGTTATCTGCCCCTATGATGTCAGCCACAGGCTTTTAGAGAATAGGCTGAGAAAGCATATTTTCAAATGCCACCGGGATGCCTGGGAAAGGGAGCGAAAACTCTGGGAGAATGCACTTCCAAGACCATCTACACCACCCCCACCACCATCAAAGTGGTTCAGCCAACCACCACCAACACCACCGCAAGTGGAAAACTGGGACAACGAATTCTCAGGGACCTATGTCCCAAAGTTAGATAGATCCCTGTTTTTAGATAGAACAGCCTTAAACGCCTACCATGCGACATTTAACAAATATATAAGAAAACAATAATTTGTTTTTTCTATCGCTATCACCCCACCACCATCATTTACCACACCATCATTTACCACCTCTAAAAACTTGTGCTAGTTGAAAACAACTTGAATATTTACACCACTTCAAATATAAGTCTGCTGTATATTTAGACGTACGAAAAAGAATTTTGGGAAAAAATGACTCCGATCAATCTAATCGAAACCAGTTATCACCTCTTCTATGCGAAAAATATAACAATGCAGAATCATTTGACGTACAAGATAAAAACGGAAGAAGAAAATCACCAATTTTCCAATTGGTTAATAATAGAAAATACTAAGAACAGTCGCAGTTCAAAGGAGGTCATTGATTTTTGTTTAAGAAACGATCGTGTATGGTTTGCTTCATTTTTTGTCATATTCACGATAATGACTGTAATAGTGGGATGTTGGGACCTGGCTGCTCGTTAATAGTGGTGGTGATGGTTGTTGCTATATATATAGAATTCCACAACAACAAACTATTCATTTCATCCAAACAATGTTCGGCTTAAACTGCACACTTGTTCTATCAACCATTCTAATTCAGAAAGATTTTTATTTATTGACTGATAGCAATGTTACTGATGTCTATCTACAAACTATTGATAGTAGTAAAGAATGTACTGTTAGAAAAATGTTAGAAATTAAAAATGGGCATGAACAACTACGTATGTTTTATTCAAAATATGTATCTTCCTCGAACCAACTGCAATATCGGCTAGAATTAGTCTTCAAAGACAACACTCGATGCAAGTCTCCGAATTACACCATCTTTAACGATTATAGTGGATACAAGAATTCTACAGGTGCAAATGTTACAGAATATTGTTTGGCAAAACCATGGATATGGATATTTACTTCAGTAGGAGCAATTATTTTTGCAATCGTATTTTGTCTGTTACTTTATTTAGTACTAATTTGTTTCAGTTATTTTAGTAAATACAATAATCAAACAAATGTATGATTCAATAAAACAATTAGTTATTATTAATAGTTTTATTTAATGTCCTTTAACATATTTATTTAACAGCATCAGTACTACGATTTAATACAACAATAAGTTATTTAATATGTTTTAAATTATTTGTCCAGCAGCACGATATGACTCATCACGATCTACCACCACAGCAGTGATTTTTGATGATTGTTTATAGGTTTTTGATTTTCGTTTTTTAATGATGTTTTGTTGTTTTCATATAAAATTCAACAAAAAGCCGTTTTTGGTTAACTTGAAATTTTTTTTTTTAATGTCTTAGTATATTTAGTTGTGATGGTAGTAGTCATATAACAATACATATAAAGAACAACCTATTTCGCTTTTTTTTTTTTTTTTTTTTTTTTTTTTTTAAGTGTTGCATGTTGGGCTTATTCGAATCCTTTTTCGATGGTCTTTTTTTCGACCTGAAAAAATTTTTACGTAGCGACCTCGAAAAAACTAGAAATGGCTCCTGTATCTAGGTCGATGTGGACAGAATCGATTTTTTTGAGCAGACTTATGCGTTCGTTCCAGAAGAAGGTTTTGATGTATACAACCGATATTCTATCTCTTACCATTTGGACACTAGAAACTTTTGCCCTTTTCTCCCTTATTTTCAACTTTTTTGAAAATTTTTTTTGCTCAACATATGGCTTAATTTTTTTAGCTTTTCCCCGTTCCCCTGAGCCGACATGCTACCTCTTACCGCTTACGAACTATGACGTTTTTTCGTTATTACTACTAAACGGTAGCAAAAAATATTTATTTTGCTAAGTGGACCTATAGACTGTTCACTCAGAAATATTTTGGTACAAAAATATATTTTTTAAGTTTTACCGTTTGGGCGCCACAAACTTTTGCCCTTTTCACAGTCATGTCAAAAGTTAGCGAAAAACCGTCGACGGCTGTCGATATTATTTGTTTTTGTCAATCTTTTTTGCTCTATACACGAACCTCCTATCTCTTACCATTTTCGAGTAACAAAAATTTTTTCTATTTAAACGGTAGATACACCTATGAGTCATAATCATTTTTACACACGATTAGATAGTACTTCATGAATATGCATTTGATTTTGTGGAAAAACAAACTTTTCAAAATTTGGATTTTTTTTTTGAGATTTTTTTTGTTTTAATTTTTCTTTGGATTCTTTGAATTTTTTAAATTTTTTTTTTCACCAAAACTTCTAATTTACTTTCCTACTGCTCAAGGAAAACTTTTTTTCGAATTTTGACAACCTTTTTTGACAAAAATTGTTGCGCCCCAAACTCAAATTTTCACATATTTAATTACATGGACCTATTGATTATTCATCCAAAAATATTTTGACACAAAAAACAAATTTTTAACTAATTCCGTTTGGTCACCACAAACTTTTGCCCTTTTCTCCGAAATGCTAAACTCAAACTAAAAACCGTCGACACAGGTGCATGTGTTTCGTATTTTAGGAACTTTTTTGTTCTTTGCACGAACCTCGTATCTCTTACCGTCTTCGAGTAAAACATTTTTTTTTTATATTTAAACAATTATTGCACCTCCAACCCACATTTATTTTTACACAAATGTGTCATTAGTTTATAGGGATGCATTTTTATTTTTTTAACAAACTTTCTGCCCTTTATCACCCTCAAGCGATAATTCTTTTTTTTTAATATTTCCGAATACGTCCCTGTCTATTGCGACAAAAGCGTCCAGTTCCGTAAGAATTTGCTGAAACAGCATCGCGTTATTTCATTCTGTGTTGTAATAATGACGGGCGGCGTGTTTCGGTTTATGAATTTTACCGTGAAAAGATTTGGGAAAAAGGTGGTTTTGTTGAACTAAATGGTGGCTTCTGTGAAGTGTGCGTGTATTTGAATGTTTTCGAGGGAGAACGGATGATTTTATTGCCTGTTTTCAATGTCGTAAGTAACAATTTTTTTAATTTTTAACAACACACTCGCCTTCTGACATTTGAGATTTTATTCTAATAATCACGGACAAATAAGCTTAAATCGGCAGAAAGTTGCTGATGAACATTTATTTATTAAGAAAATAACAGGAGTTTTGTCGGAGCAAACACGGCTTTTATTCGTTGCTGTTATTCCCAATTAAATAATTTTAGATGAGACTGGGGAAAATAATACACCAAACGAAATAAACAATATTTATTATAATTTCAATTACAGCTTAAGATTATACAAACTAGTTCGTATTTTATACATTTTAAGAAACTAATAAGTTTTAAATTTAAATCTAATTTACGACGCAGTGGTTTAACCGCAATGTGCACAGTTATTTAACTGATTTTCTTTGCTGAATAATTTTCAATTCTGAATCCAATTTTTCGATTGTTTCTCTAAATTTTCGCTTCTTCTCCATCATTTTTTCGATTAAGGGCTTTATTTGCAATTCGAAACGTTCCACATTCATTTGAAATCTTTTAACATCGTATAACCAAGTATTAATTCGGCTTTCTTTATCATTTATTAAGAAAATAACCGGAACTTTGTCGAAACAAACACGTCTGTTATTCATGACAGTTTGCAATCAAATATTTTTTACATGAGACTGGGGAAAATAATACACCGAACGAATTAAATAATATTTATTATAATTTCTATTACAGCTTAAGATTATTCAATTTAGTTCTTATTTCATACATTTTAATTGCTTCTTTTAAATAACTAATTCGTTTTAAATGTAATTCTAATCTACGACGAAGCAGTCTAACTGCACTTGATTTGTTTTCCACATGAACCAATGCCTTCTTCATTCTTCGATAAATTCGATATTGATGGTTCGACCGATCGGACCTCTATTTACCAAGTACAATTTCAAGCCGTTCACGATCTTCTGGTTCAGATCGCTGATCACTGAGTCGGTGAATTTTTCGGTAAATCTCTGTGGAAGTATCGTTCTAGACTCTTCAAGTTGCACAAATATCTTGTCACCGTACTTTGTAGACAGTTTACTAAAATTTTTTGTTAAAAATTTTTTATTTTCTTCTAAAGTTTTCGCACTCACAAAAGCTTGCAAGTGAGACTCTTTATTCAAGGTAGAAATGAAAGATGACATTTCTAAGTGTTAAATAATTGAATTCAAAAAACTAATTAATTCTTACACACGAATCCATCGACTTTTATACAAGTATAAAACGGAAGTGGGGATGCGAGATTGCGTCCGAGATCCCTCCCCGACCTAAACGAAAAGAGGGGATAGATCTCGAGATGAACGAGGGCAATAAACGACCAAGGTCGAGCAACGACTAGGTCAATGATCGCCCGATGAAAAGTAATGGGGGAGCTGGACCAGCTGGCAAGGTCAGCCACGTGCACCGACAAGCTCGACAACAAATGAAAGGTCAATGACCGCTCGATGAAAAGTAATGGGGGAGCTGGACCAGTTTGACCTCATTTGACCTGGTCTAGAACCCCCACTATATAACTACTCAGAATGCATAAAATTGACCTAAACGTCTCCTTTTCCTATTCTGAGTCGATTCTGCAAGCTTTAAGTGTGTTTGGTGGCTCAGAACCGTCAAAAAACGTTGAAATATAGTTCAAATTCAATAAAAATCGACAAAAATACAGTTTCTAGCTAAAATTTGATGGTTTCGTTGCACTTTGCGAGCCCATAGGGTATCTGAGTGGCTTAAAAGTACAAGAAAACACTTCAAAAGTGACGTTTCTGAAGAATTTTAACAGTTTTCTTGTATCTACGAACGCCAGAATGCATAAAATTGACCTAAACGTCTCCTTTTCCTATTCTGAGTCGATTCTGCATGCTTTAAGTGTGTTTGGTGGCTCAGAACCATCAAAAAACGTTGAAATATAGTTCAAATTCAATAAAAATCGACAAATAACAGTTTCTAGCTAAAATTTGATGGTTTCGTTGCACTTTCCGAGCCCGTAGGGTATCTGAGTGGCTTAAAAGTACAAGAAAACACTTCAAAAGTAACGTTTCTGAAGAATTTTAACAGTTTTCTTGTATCTACGAACGCCAGAATGCATAAAATTGACCTAAACGTCTCCTTTTCCTATTCTGAGTCGATTCTGCATGCTTTAAGTGTGTTTGGTGGCTCAGAACCATCAAAAAACGTTGAAATATAGTTCAAATTCAATAAAAATCGACAAAAATACAGTTTCTAGCTAAAATTTGATGGTTTCGTTGCACTTTCCGAGCCCGTTGGGTATCTGAGTGGCTTAAAAGTACAAGAAAACACTTCAAAAGTAACGTTTCTGAAGAATTTTAACAGTTTTCTTGTATCTACGAACGCCAGAATGCATAAAATTGACCTAAACGTCTCCTTTTCCTATTCTGAGTCGATTCTGCATGCTTTAAGTGTGTTTGGTGGCTCAGAACCATCAAAAAACGTTGAAATATAGTTCAAATTCAATAAAAATCGACAAAAATACAGTTTCTAGCTAAAATTTGATGGTTTCGTTGCACTTTCCGAGCCCGTAGGGTATCTGAGTGGCTTAAAAGTACAAGAAAACACTTCAAAAGTGACGTTTCTGAAGAATTTTAACAGTTTTCTTGTATCTACGAACGCCAGAATGCATAAAATTGACCTAAACGTCTCCTTTTCCTATTCTGAGTCGATTCTGCATGCTTTAAGTGTGTTTGGTGGCTCAGAACCGTCAAAAAACGTTGAAATATAGTTCAAATTCAATAAAAATCGACAAAAATACAGTTTCTAGCTAAAATTTGATGGTTTCGTTGCACTTTCCGAGACCGTAGGGTATCTGAGTGGCTTAAAAGTACAAGAAAACACTTCAAAAGTGACGTTTCTGAAGAATTTTAACAGTTTTCTTGTATCTACGAACGCCAGAATGCATAAAATTGACCTAAACGTCTCCTTTTCCTATTCTGAGTCGATTCTGCATGCTTTAAGGGTGTTTGGTGGCTCAGAACCATCAAAAAACGTTGAAATATAGTTCAAATTCAATAAAAATCGACAAAAATACAGTTTCTAGCTAAAATTTGATGGTTTCGTTGCACTTTCCGAGCCCGTAGGGTATCTGAGTGGCTTAAAAGTACAAGAAAGCACTTCAAAAGTGACGTTTCTGAAGAATTTTAACAGTTTTCTTGTATCTACGAACGCCAGAATGCATAAAATTGACCTAAACGTCTCCTTTTCCTATTCTGAGTCGATTCTGCATGCTTTAAGTGTGTTTGGTGGCTCAGAACCATCAAAAAACGTTGAAATATAGTTCAAATTCAATAAAAATCGACAAAAATACAGTTTCTAGCTAAAATTTGATGGTTTCGTTGCACTTTCCGAGCCCGTAGGGTATCTGAGTGGCTTAAAAGTACAAGAAAACACTTCAAAAGTGACATTTCTGAAGAATTTTAACAGTTTTCTTGTATCTACGAACGCCAGAATGCATAAAATTGACCTAAACGTCTCCTTTTCCTATTCTGAGTCGATTCTGCATGCTTTAAGTGTGTTTGGTGGCTCAGAACCATCAAAAAACGTTGAAATATAGTTCAAATTCAATAAAAATCGACAAAAATACAGTTTCTAGCTAAAATTTGATGGTTTCGTTGCACTTTCCGAGCCCGTTGGGTATCTGAGTGGCTTAAAATTACAAGAAAACACTTCAAAAGTAACGTTTCTGAAGAATTTTAACAGTTTTCTTGTATCTACGAACGCCAGAATGCATAAAATTGACCTAAACGTCTCCTTTTCCTATTCTGAGTCGATTCTGCATGCTTTAAGTGTGTTTGGTGGCTCAGAACCGTCAAAAAACGTTGAAATATAGTTCAAATTCAATAAAAATTGACAAAAATACAGTTTCTAGCTAAAATTTGATGGTTTCGTTGCACTTTCCGAGCCCGTAGGGTATCTGAGTGGCTTAAAAGTACAAGAAAACACTTCAAAAGTGACGTTTCTGAAGAATTTTAACAGTTTTCTTGTATCTACGAACGCCAGAATGCATAAAATTGACCTAAACGTCTCCTTTTCCTATTCTGAGTCGATTCTGCATGCTTTAAGTGTGTTTGGTGGCTCAGAACCATCAAAAAACGTTGAAATATAGTTCAAATTCAATAAAAATCGACAAAAATACAGTTTCTAGCTAAAATTTTATGGTTTCGTTGCAATTTCCGAGCCCGTAGGGTATCTGATTGGCTTAAAAGTACAAGAAAACACTTCAAAAGTGACGTTTCTGAAGAATTTTAACAGTTTTCTTATATCTACGAACGCCAGAATGCATAAAATTGACCTAAACGTCTCCTTTTCCTATTCTGAGTCGATTCTGCATGCTTTAAGTGTGTTTGGTGGCTCAGAACCATCAAAAAACGTTGAAATATAGTTCAAATTCAATAAAAATCGACAAAAATACAGTTTCTAGCTAAAATTTGATGGTTTCGTTGCACTTTCCGAGCCCGTAGGGTATCTGATTGGCTTAAAAGTACAAGAAAACACTTCAAAAGTGACGTTTCTGAAGAATTTTAACAGTTTTCTTGTATCTACGAACGCCAGAATGCATAAAATTGACCTAAACGTCTCCTTTTCCTATTCTGAGTCGATTCTGCATGCTTTAAGTGTGTTTGGTGGCTCAGAACCATCAAAAAACGTTGAAATATAGTTCAAATTCAATAAAAATCGACAAAAATACAGTTTCTAGCTAAAATTTGATGGTTTCGTTGCACTTTCCGAGCCCGTAGGGTATCTGATTGGCTTAAAAGTACAAGAAAACACTTCAAAAGTGACGTTTCTGAAGAATTTTAACAGTTTTCTTGTATCTACGAACGCCAGAATGCATAAAATTGACCTAAACGTCTCCTTTTCCTATTCTGAGTCGATTCTGCATGCTTTAAGTGTGTTTGGTGGCTCAGAACCATCAAAAAACGTTGAAATATAGTTCAAATTCAATAAAAATCGACAAAAATAGAGTTTCTAGCTAAAATTTGATGGTTTCGTTGCACTTTCCGAGCCCGTTGGGTATCTGATTGGCTTAAAACTACAAGAAAACACTTCAAAAGTGACGTTTCTGAAGAATTTTAACAGTTTTCTTGTATCTACGAACGCCAGAATGCACAAAATTGACCTAAACGTCTCCTTTTCCTATTCTGAGTCGATTCTGCATGCTTTAAGTGTGTTTGGTGGCTCAGAACCATCAAAAAACGTTGAAATATAGGTCAAATTCAATAAAAATCGACAAAAATACAGTTTCTAGCTAAAATTTGATGGTTTCGTTGCACTTTCCGAGCCCGTAGGGTATCTGATTGGCTTAAAAGTACAAGAAAACACTTCAAAAGTGACGTTTCTGAAGAATTTTAACAGTTTTCTTGTATCTACGAACGCCAGAATGCATAAAATTGACCTAAACGTCTCCTTTTCCTATTCTGAGTCGATTCTGCATGCTTTAAGTGTGTTTGGTGGCTCAGAACCATCAAAAAACGTTGAAATATAGTTCAAATTCAATAAAAATCGACAAAAATACAGTTTCTAGCTAAAATTTGATGGTTTCGTTGCACTTTCCGAGCCCGTAGGGTATCTGATTGGCTTAAAAGTACAAGAAAACACTTCAAAAGTGACGTTTCTGAAGAATTTTAACAGTTTTCTTGTATCTACGAACGCCAGAATGCATAAAATTGACCTAAACGTCTCCTTTTCCTATTCTGAGTCGATTCTGCATGCTTTAAGTGTGTTTGGTGGCTCAGAACCATCAAAAAACGTTGAAATATAGGTCAAATTCAATAAAAATCGACAAAAATACAGTTTCTAGCTAAAATTTGATGGTTTCGTTGCACTTTCCGAGCCCGTAGGGTATCTGATTGGCTTAAAAGTACAAGAAAACACTTCAAAAGTGACGTTTCTGAAGAATTTTAACAGTTTTCTTGTATCTACGAACGCCAGAATGCATAAAATTGACCTAAACGTCTCCTTTTCCTATTCTGAGTCGATTCTGCATGCTTTAAGTGTGTTTGGTGGCTCAGAACCATCAAAAAACGTTGAAATATAGTTCAAATTCAATAAAAATCGACAAAAATACAGTTTCTAGCTAAAATTTGATGGTTTCGTTGCACTTTCCGAGCCCGTAGGGTATCTGATTGGCTTAAAAGTACAAGAAAACACTTCAAAAGTGACGTTTCTGAAGAATTTTAACAGTTTTCTTGTATCTACGAACGCCAGAATGCATAAAATTGACCTAAACGTCTCCTTTTCCTATTCTGAGTCGATTCTGCATGCTTTAAGTGTGTTTGGTGGCTCAGAACCATCAAAAAACGTTGAAATATAGTTCAAATTCAATAAAAATCGACAAAAATACAGTTTCTAGCTAAAATTTGATGGTTTCGTTGCACTTTCCGAGCCCGTTGGGTATCTGATTGGCTTAAAAGTACAAGAAAACACTTCAAAAGTGACGTTTCTGAAGAATTTTAACAGTTTTCTTGTATCTACGAACGCCAGAATGCATAAAATTGACCTAAACGTCTCCTTTTCCTATTCTGAGTCGATTCTGCATGCTTTAAGTGTGTTTGGTGGCTCAGAACCATCAAAAAACGTTGAAATATAGTTCAAATTCAATAAAAATCGACAAAAATACAGTTTCTAGCTAAAATTTGATGGTTTCGTTGCACTTTCCGAGCCCGTAGGGTATCTGATTGGCTTAAAAGTACAAGAAAACACTTCAAAAGTGACGTTTCTGAAGAATTTTAACAGTTTTCTTGTATCTACGAACGCCAGAATGCATAAAATTGACCTAAACGTCTCCTTTTCCTATTCTGAGTCGATTCTGCATGCTTTAAGTGTGTTTGGTGGCTCAGAACCATCAAAAAACGTTGAAATATAGTTCAAATTCAATAAAAATCGACAAAAATACAGTTTCTAGCTAAAATTTGATGGTTTCGTTGCACTTTCCGAGCCCATTGGGTATCTGATTGGCTTAAAAGTACAAGAAAACACTTCAAAAGTGACGTTTCTGAAGAATTTTAACAGTTTTCTTGTATCTACGAACGCCAGAATGCATAAAATTGACCTAAACGTCTCCTTTTCCTATTCTGAGTCGATTCTGCATGCTTTAAGTGTGTTTGGTGGCTCAGAACCATCAAAAAACGTTGAAATATAGTTCAAATTCAATAAAAATCGACAAAAATACAGTTTCTAGCTAAAATTTGATGGTTTCGTTGCACTTTCCGAGCCCGTAGGGTATCTGATTGGCTTAAAAGTACAAGAAAACACTTCAAAAGTGACGTTTCTGAAGAATTTTAACAGTTTTCTTGTATCTACGAACGCCAGAATGCATAAAATTGACCTAAACGTCTCCTTTTCCTATTCTGAGTCGATTCTGCATGCTTTAAGTGTGTTTGGTGGCTCAGAACCATCAAAAAACGTTGAAATATAGTTCAAATTCAATAAAAATCGACAAAAATACAGTTTCTAGCTAAAATTTGATGGTTTCGTTGCACTTTCCGAGCCCGTTGGGTATCTGATTGGCTTAAAAGTACAAGAAAACACTTCAAAAGTGACGTTTCTGAAGAATTTTAACAGTTTTCTTGTATCTACGAACGCCAGAATGCATAAAATTGACCTAAACGTCTCCTTTTCCTATTCTGAGTCGATTCTGCATGCTTTAAGTGTGTTTGGTGGCTCAGAACCATCAAAAAACGTTGAAATATAGTTCAAATTCAATAAAAATCGACAAAAATACAGTTTCTAGCTAAAATTTGATGGTTTCGTTGCAATTTCCGAGCCCGTAGGGTATCTGATTGGCTTAAAAGTACAAGAAAACACTTCAAAAGTGACGTTTCTGAAGAATTTTAACAGTTTTCTTGTATCTACGAACGCCAGAATGCATAAAATTGACCTAAACGTCTCCTTTTCCTATTCTGAGTCGATTCTGCATGCTTTAAGTGTGTTTGGTGGCTCAGAACCATCAAAAAACGTTGAAATATAGTTCAAATTCAATAAAAATCGACAAAAATACAGTTTCTAGCTAAAATTTGATGGTTTCGTTGCACTTTCCGAGCCCGTAGGGTATCTGATTGGCTTAAAAGTACAAGAAAACACTTCAAAAGTGACGTTTCTGAAGAATTTTAACAGTTTTCTTGTATCTACGAACGCCAGAATGCATAAAATTGACCTAAACGTCTCCTTTTCCTATTCTGAGTCGATTCTGCATGCTTTAAGTGTGTTTGCTGGCTCAGAACCATCAAAAAACGTTGAAATATAGTTCAAATTCAATAAAAATCGACAAAAATACAGTTTCTAGCTAAAATTTGATGGTTTCGTTGCACTTTCCGAGCCCGTAGGGTATCTGATTGGCTTAAAAGTAGAAGAAAACACTTCAAAAATGACGTTTCTGAAGAATTTTAACAGTTTTCTTGTATCTACGAACGCCAGAATGCATAAAATTGACCTAAACGTCTCCTTTTCCTATTCTGAGTCGATTCTGCATGCTTTAAGTGTGTTTGGTGGCTCAGAACCATCAAAAAACGTTGAAATATAGTTCAAATTCAATAAAAATCGACAAAAATACAGTTTCTAGCTAAAATTTGATGGTTTCGTTGCACTTTCCGAGCCCGTAGGGTATCTGATTGGCTTAAAAGTACAAGAAAACACTTCAAAAGTGACGTTTCTGAAGAATTTTAACAGTTTTCTTGTATCTACGAACGCCAGAATGCATAAAATTGACCTAAACGTCTCCTTTTCCTATTCTGAGTCGATTCTGCATGCTTTAAGTGTGTTTGGTGGCTCAGAACCATCAAAAAACGTTGAAATATAGTTCAAATTCAATAAAAATCGACAAAAATACAGTTTCTAGCTAAAATTTGATGGTTTCGTTGCACTTTCCGAGCCCGTAGGGTATCTGATTGGCTTAAAAGTACAAGAAAACACTTCAAAAGTGACGTTTCTGAAGAATTTTAACAGTTTTCTTATATCTACGAACGCCAGAATGCATAAAATTGACCTAAACGTCTCCTTTTCCTATTCTGAGTCGATTCTGCATGCTTTAAGTGTGTTTGGTGGCTCAGAACCATCAAAAAACGTTGAAATATAGTTCAAATTCAATAAAAATCGACAAAAATACAGTTTCTAGCTAAAATTTGATGGTTTCGTTGCACTTTCCGAGCCCGTAGGGTATCTGATTGGCTTAAAAGTACAAGAAAACACTTCAAAAGTGACGTCTCTGAAGAATTTTAACAGTTTTCTTGTATCTACGAACGCCAGAATGCATAAAATTGACCTAAACGTCTCCTTTTCCTATTCTGAGTCGATTCTGCATGCTTTAAGTGTGTTTGGTGGCTCAGAACCATCAAAAAACGTTGAAATATAGTTCAAATTCAATAAAAATCGACAAAAATACAGTTTCTAGCTAAAATTTGATGGTTTCGTTGCACTTTCCGAGCCCGTTGGGTATCTGATTGGCTTAAAAGTACAAGAAAACACTTCAAAAGTGACGTTTCTGAAGAATTTTAACAGTTTTCTTGTATCTACGAACGCCAGAATGCATAAAATTGACCTAAACGTCTCCTTTTCCTATTCTCAGTCGATTCTGCATGCTTTAAGTGTGTTTGGTGGCTCAGAACCATCAAAAAACGTTGAAATATAGTTCAAATTCAATAAAAATCGACAAAAATACAGTTTCTAGCTAAAATTTGATGGTTTCGTTGCACTTTCCGAGCCCGTAGGGTATCTGATTGGCTTAAAAGTACAAGAAAACACTTCAAAAGTGACGTTTCTGAAGAATTTTAACAGTTTTCTTGTATCTACGAACGCCAGAATGCATAAAATTGACCTAAACGTCTCCTTTCCTATTCTGAGTCGATTCTGCATGCTTTAAGTGTGTTTGGTGGCTCAGAACCATCAAAAAACGTTGAAATATAGTTCAAATTCAATAAAAATCGACAAAAATACAGTTTCTAGCTAAAATTTGATGGTTTCGTTGCACTTTCCGAGCCCGTAGGTTATCTGATTGGCTTAAAAGTACAAGAAAACACTTCAAAAGTGACGTTTCTGAAGAATTTTAACAGTTTTCTTGTATCTACGAACGCCAGAATGCATAAAATTGACCTAAACGTCTCCTTTTCCTATTCTGAGTCGATTCTGCATGCTTTAAGTGTGTTTGGTGGCTCAGAACCATCAAAAAACGTTGAAATATAGTTCAAATTCAATAAAAATCGACAAAAATACAGTTTCTAGCTAAAATTTGATGGTTTCGTTGCACTTTCCGAGCCCGTTGGGTATCTGATTGGCTTAAAAGTACAAGAAAACACTTCAAAAGTGACGTTTCTGAAGAATTTTAACAGTTTTCTTGTATCTACGAACGCCAGAATGCATAAAATTGACCTAAACGTCTCCTTTTCCTATTCTGAGTCGATTCTGCATGCTTTAAGTGTGTTTGGTGGCTCAGAACCATCAAAAAACGTTGAAATATAGTTCAAATTCAATAAAAATCGACAAAAATACAGTTTCTAGCTAAAATTTGATGGTTTCGTTGCACTTTCCGAGCCCGTAGGGTATCTGATTGGCTTAAAAGTACAAGAAAACACTTCAAAAGTGACGTTTCTGAAGAATTTTAACAGTTTTCTTGTATCTACGAACGCCAGAATGCATAAAATTGACCTAAACGTCTCCTTTTCCTATTCTGAGTCGATTCTGCATGCTTTAAGTGTGTTTGGTGGCTCAGAACCATCAAAAAACGTTGAAATATAGTTCAAATTCAATAAAAATCGACAAAAATACAGTTTCTAGCTAAAATTTGATGGTTTCGTTGCACTTTCCGAGCCCGTAGGGTATCTGATTGGCTTAAAAGTACAAGAAAACACTTCAAAAGTGACGTTTCTGAAGAATTTTAACAGTTTTCTTGTATCTACGAACGCCAGAATGCATAAAATTGACCTAAACGTCTCCTTTTCCTATTCTGAGTCGATTCTGCATGCTTTAAGTGTGTTTGGTGGCTCAGAACCATCAAAAAACGTTGAAATATAGTTCAAATTCAATTAAAATCGACAAAAATACAGTTTCTAGCTAAAATTTGATGGTTTCGTTGCACTTTCCGAGCCCGTGGGTTATCTGATTGGCTTAAAAGTACAAGAAAACACTTCAAAAGTGACGTTTCTGAAGAATTTTAACAGTTTTCTTGTATCTACGAACGCCAGAATGCATAAAATTGACCTAAACGTCTCCTTTTCCTATTCTGAGTCGATTCTGCATGCTTTAAGTGTGTTTGGTGGCTCAGAACCATCAAAAAACGTTGAAATATAGTTCAAATTCAATAAAAATCGACAAAAATACAGTTTCTAGCTAAAATTTGAAGGTTTCGTTGCACTTTCCGAGCCCGTAGGGTATCTGATTGGCTTAAAAGTACAAGAAAACACTTCAAAAGTGACGTTTCTGAAGAATTTTAACAGTTTTCTTGTATCTACGAACGCCAGAATGCATAAAATTGACCTAAACGTCTCCTTTTCCTATTCTGAGTCGATTCTGCATGCTTTAAGTGTGTTTGGTGGCTCAGAACCATCAAAAAACGTTGAAATATAGTTCAAATTCAATAAAAATCGACAAAAATACAGTTTCTAGCTAAAATTTGATGGTTTCGTTGCACTTTCCGAGCCCGTAGAGTATCTGATTGGCTTAAAAGTACAAGAAAACACTTCAAAAGTGACGTTTCTGAAGAATTTTAACAGTTTTCTTGTATCTACGAACGCCAGAATGCATAAAATTGACCTAAACGTCTCCTTTTCCTATTCTGAGTCGATTCTGCATGCTTTAAGTGTGTTTGGTGGCTCAGAACCATCAAAAAACGTTGAAATATAGTTCAAATTCAATAAAAATCGACAAAAATACAGTTTCTAGCTAAAATTTGATGGTTTCGTTGCACTTTCCGAGCCCGTAGGGTATCTGATTGGCTTAAAATTACAAGAAAACACTTCAAAAGTGACGTTTCTGAAGAATTTTAACAGTTTTCTTGTATCTACGAACGCCAGAATGCATAAAATTGACCTAAACGTCTCCTTTTCCTATTCTGAGTCGATTCTGCATGCTTTAAGTGTGTTTGGTGGCTCAGAACCATCAAAAAACGTTGAAATATAGTTCAAATTCAATAAAAATCGACAAAAATACAGTTTCTAGCTAAAATTTGATGGTTTCGTTGCACTTTCCGAGCCCGTAGGGTATCTGATTGGCTTAAAAGTACAAGAAAACACTTCAAAAGTGACGTTTCTGAAGAATTTTAACAGTTTTCTTGTATCTACGAACGCCAGAATGCATAAAATTGACCTAAACGTCTCCTTTTCCTATTCTGAGTCGATTCTGCATGCTTTAAGTGTGTTTGGTGGCTCAGAACCATCAAAAAACGTTGAAATATTATTATTATTATTATTATTAAATTTTTAGAGCAGAGATTGCCATCTATTATGCTCCCACAAAAATAAATTTTCAAAATTTTATAAAATATCTTAAGACAGAAATTCCTCAATATATAAGTCCAACTTGTTTTTAAATACCTCTTTGCTTGCCGTGTCTACGATTTCTTCTGGTAATCTATTCCAATCTTCGCAAACTCTATTTGAGAAAAAGTATTCACGACAGGATATCCTAAACTTATCTTTATTTAATTTTAACTTATGCCCTCGTAGTTGCTTATTTTTATTAAATTTGAAAAGTTTCTCACAGATGTTTGTGTTGTCGTGAATCAGTTTGTGACTCCATATTAAATCATTTCGCCTTCTTCTGAATTCCAATTTCTGAAAATTTAAACGATCCAGTCTGTTTCTGTACGATAACCTTTTAAAACCTGTCACCTTTTTCGTCAAGCGTCTCTGAACTTTTTCCAAGTTATCTTTATCGCGAATAAGCCATGGTGACCAGATGACACTTGCAAATTCTAAAATTGGGAGAACGTATGTCTTATAGAGCTTTGAAAATATTTGAGAACTCGGACGACTAAATGCTTTAAACAGAATATAACTCAATGAATTGGCACGCTTAACAATAGATGCGACTTGAACAGACCAGCTTAAATCTTTAGTTATTATGACACCAAGGTCTTTTTGACAATCTTTAGAAGAGATACACTGATTTCCAATGTAATATGGGAAGTTGGGATTTTTGCGGCCAAGGCGCAAAATATTACACTTATCTCTATTTATAGGTATAAGCCAATCATCACACCAATCATTTATTATATTCAGATCTTTTTGAACCTTACTGTGCTCTACAAATGATCTGCCAAATATTTTGCAATCATCAGCGTAAAAGACATGTTCAGACTTTATTAAGAAACTTAGATCAGATATATATAAAGAAAACAAGATTGGTCCAAGTACAGATCCTTGTGGAACCCCTGACATAACAGAACGCACTGTAGACCTCGAATTACCGACTTTCACAAAGAAAGTTCTATTTGATAGGAAAGCTGCAATCCAGTTTAATAGTTTTCCTCGGATACCTAAATGATCAAGCTTACTCAAGAGACGTCTATGAGGAACTCGATCGAATGCTTTTTCGAAATCAAGATAAACCACATCTACAGGATCAGACCTATCAATATGTGACGTCCATATAAATATAGTTCAAATTCAATAAAAATCGACAAAAATACAGTTTCTAGCTAAAATTTGATGGTTTCGTTGCACTTTCCGAGCCCGTAGGGTATCTGATTGGCTTAAAAGTACAAGAAAACACTTCAAAAGTGACGTTTCTGAAGAATTTTAACAGTTTTCTTGTATCTACGAACGCCAGAATGCATAAAATTGACCTAAACGTCTCCTTTTCCTATTCTGAGTCGATTCTGCATGCTTTAAGTGTGTTTGGTGGCTCAGAACCATCAAAAAACGTTGAAATATAGTTCAAATTCAATAAAAATCGACAAAAATACAGTTTCTAGCTAAAATTTGATGGTTTCGTTGCACTTTCCGAGCCCGTAGGGTATCTGATTGGCTTAAAAGTACAAGAAAACACTTCAAAAGTGACGTTTCTGAAGAATTTTAACAGTTTTCTTGTATCTACGAACGCCAGAATGCATAAAATCGACCTAAACGTCTCCTTTTCCTATTCTGAGTCGATTCTGCATGCTTTAAGTGTGTTTGGTGGCTCAGAACCATCAAAAAACGTTGAAATATAGTTCAAATTCAATAAAAATCGACAAAAATACAGTTTCTAGCTAAAATTTGATGGTTTCGTTGCACTTTCCGAGCCCGTAGGGTATCTGATTGGCTTAAAAGTACAAGAAAACACTTCAAAAGTGACGTTTCTGAAGAATTTTAACAGTTTTCTTGTATCTACGAACGCCAGAATGCATAAAATTGACCTAAACGTCTCCTTTTCCTATTCTGAGTCGATTCTGCATGCTTTAAGTGTGTTTGGTGGCTCAGAACCATCAAAAAACGTTGAAATATAGTTCAAATTCAATAAAAATCGACAAAAATACAGTTTCTAGCTAAAATTTGATGGTTTCGTTGCACTTTCCGAGCCCGTTGGGTATCTGATTGGCTTAAAAGTACAAGAAAACACTTCAAAAGTGACGTTTCTGAAGAATTTTAACAGTTTTCTTGTATCTACGAACGCCAGAATGCATAAAATTGACCTAAACGTCTCCTTTTCCTATTCTGAGTCGATTCTGCATGCTTTAAGTGTGTTTGGTGGCTCAGAACCATCAAAAAACGTTGAAATATAGTTCAAATTCAATAAAAATCGACAAAAATACAGTTTCTAGCTAAAATTTGATGGTTTCGTTGCACTTTCCGAGCCCGTAGGGTATCTGATTGGCTTAAAAGTACAAGAAAACACTTCAAAAGTGACGTTTCTGAAGAATTTTAACAGTTTTCTTGTATCTACGAACGCCAGAATGCATAAAATTGACCTAAACGTCTCCTTTTCCTATTCTGAGTCGATTCTGCATGCTTTAAGTGTGTTGGGTGGCTCAGAACCATCAAAAAACGTTGAAATATAGTTCAAATTCAATAAAAATCGACAAAAATACAGTTTCTAGCTAAAATTTGATGGTTTCGTTGCACTTTCCGAGCCCGTAGGGTATCTGATTGGCTTAAAAGTACAAGAAAACACTTCAAAAGTGACGTTTCTGAAGAATTTTAACAGTTTTCTTGTATCTACGAACGCCAGAATGCATAAAATTGACCTAAACTTCTCCTTTTCCTATTCTGAGTCGATTCTGCATGCTTTAAGTGTGTTTGGTGGCTCAGAACCATCAAAAAACGTTGAAATATAGTTCAAATTCAATAAAAATCGACAAAAATACAGTTTCTAGCTAAAATTTGATGGTTTCGTTGCACTTTCCGAGCCCGTAGGGTATCTGATTGGCTTAAAAGTACAAGAAAACACTTCAAAAGTGACGTTTCTGAAGAATTTTAACAGTTTTCTTGTATCTACGAACGCCAGAATGCATAAAATTGACCTAAACGTCTCCTTTTCCTATTCTGAGTCGATTCTGCATGCTTTAAGTGTGTTTGGTGGCTCAGAACCATCAAAAAACGTTGAAATATAGTTCAAATTCAATAAAAATCGACAAAAATGCAGTTTCTAGCTAAAATTTGATGGTTTCGTTGCACTTTCCGAGCCCGTAGGGTATCTGATTGGCTTAAAAGTACAAGAAAACACTTCAAAAGTGACGTTTCTGAAGAATTTTAACAGTTTTCTTGTATCTACGAACGCCAGAATGCATAAAATTGACCTAAACGTCTCCTTTTCCTATTCAGAGTCGATTCTGCATGCTTTAAGTGTGTTTGGTGGCTCAGAACCATCAAAAAACGTTGAAATATAGTTCAAATTCAATAAAAATCGACAAAAATGCAGTTTCTAGCTAAAATTTGATGGTTTCGTTGCAATTTCCGAGCCCGTAGGGTATCTGATTGGCTTAAAAGTACAAGAAAACACTTCAAAAGTGACGTTTCTGAAGAATTTTAACAGTTTTCTTGTATCTACGAACGCCAGAATGCATAAAATTGACCTAAACGTCTCCTTTTCCTATTCTGAGTCGATTCTGCATGCTTTAAGTGTGTTTGGTGGCTCAGAACCATCAAAAAACGTTGAAATATAGTTCAAATTCAATAAAAATCGACAAAAATACAGTTTCTAGCTAAAATTTGATGGTTTCGTTGCACTTTCCGAGCCCGTAGGGTATCTGATTGGCTTAAAAGTACAAGAAAACACTTCAAAAGTGACGTTTCTGAAGAATATTAACAGTTTTCTTGTATCTACGAACGCCAGAATGCATAAAATTGACCTAAACGTCTCCTTTTCCTATTCTGAGTCGATTCTGCATGCTTTAAGTGTATTTGGTGGCTCAGAACCATCAAAAAACGTTGAAATATAGTTCAAATTCAATAAAAATCGACAAAAATACAGTTTCTAGCTAAAATTTGATGGTTTCGTTGCACTTTCCGACACCGTAGGGTATCTGATTGGCTTAAAAGTACAAGAAAACACTTCAAAAGTGACGTTTCTGAAGAATTTTAACAGTTTTCTTGTATCTACGAACGCCAGAATGCATAAAATTGACCTAAACGTCTCCTTTTCCTATTCTGAGTCGATTCTGCATGCTTTAAGTGTGTTTGGTGGCTCAGAACCATCAAAAAACGTTGAAATATAGTTCAAATTCAATAAAAATCGACAAAAATACAGTTTCTAGCTAAAATTTGATGGTTTCGTTGCACTTTCCGAGCCCGTAGGGTATCTGATTGGCTTAAAAGTACAAGAAAACACTTCAAAAGTGACGTTTCTGAAGAATTTTAACAGTTTTCTTGTATCTACGAACGCCAGAATGCATAAAATTGACCTAAACGTCTCCTTTTCCTATTCTGAGTCGATTCTGCATGCTTTAAGTGTGTTTGGTGGCTCAGAACCATCAAAAAACGTTGAAATATAGTTCAAATTCAATAAAAATCGACAAAAATACAGATTCTAGCTAAAATTTGATGGTTTCGTTGCACTTTCCGAGCCCGTAGGGTATCTGATTGGCTTAAAAGTACAAGAAAACACTTCAAAAGTGACGTTTCTGAAGAATTTTAACAGTTTTCTTGTATCTACGAACGCCAGAATGCATAAAATTGACCTAAACGTCTCCTTTTCCTATTCTGAGTCGATTCTGCATGCTTTAAGTGTGTTTGGTGGCTCAGAACCATCAAAAAACGTTGAAATATAGTTCAAATTCAATAAAAATCGACAAAAATACAGTTTCTAGCTAAAATTTGATGGTTTCGTTGCACTTTCCGAGCCCGTAGGGTATCTGATTGGCTTAAAAGTACAAGAAAACAATTCAAAAGTGACGTTTCTGAAGAATTTTAACAGTTTTCTTGTATCTACGAACGCCAGAATGCATAAAATTGACCTAAACGTCTCCTTTTCCTATTCTGAGTCGATTCTGCATGCTTTAAGTGTGTTGGGTGGCTCAGAACCATCAAAAAACGTTGAAATATAGTTCAAATTCAATAAAAATCGACAAAAATACAGTTTCTAGCTAAAATTTGATGGTTTCGTTGCACTTTCCGAGCCCGTAGGGTATCTGATTGGCTTAAAAGTACAAGAAAACACTTCAAAAGTGACGTTTCTGAAGAATTTTAACAGTTTTCTTGTATCTACGAACGCCAGAATGCATAAAATTGACCTAAACTTCTCCTTTTCCTATTCTGAGTCGATTCTGCATGCTTTAAGTGTGTTTGGTGGCTCAGAACCATCAAAAAACGTTGAAATATAGTTCAAATTCAATAAAAATCGACAAAAATACAGTTTCTAGCTAAAATTTGATGGTTTCGTTGCACTTTCCGAGCCCGTAGGGTATCTGATTGGCTTAAAAGTACAAGAAAACACTTCAAAAGTGACGTTTCTGAAGAATTTTAACAGTTTTCTTGTATCTACGAACGCCAGAATGCATAAAATTGACCTAAACGTCTCCTTTTCCTATTCTGAGTCGATTCTGCATGCTTTAAGTGTGTTTGGTGGCTCAGAACCATCAAAAAACGTTGAAATATAGTTCAAATTCAATAAAAATCGACAAAAATGCAGTTTCTAGCTAAAATTTGATGGTTTCGTTGCACTTTCCGAGCCCGTAGGGTATCTGATTGGCTTAAAAGTACAAGAAAACACTTCAAAAGTGACGTTTCTGAAGAATTTTAACAGTTTTCTTGTATCTACGAACGCCAGAATGCATAAAATTGACCTAAACGTCTCCTTTTCCTATTCAGAGTCGATTCTGCATGCTTTAAGTGTGTTTGGTGGCTCAGAACCATCAAAAAACGTTGAAATATAGTTCAAATTCAATAAAAATCGACAAAAATGCAGTTTCTAGCTAAAATTTGATGGTTTCGTTGCAATTTCCGAGCCCGTAGGGTATCTGATTGGCTTAAAAGTACAAGAAAACACTTCAAAAGTGACGTTTCTGAAGAATTTTAACAGTTTTCTTGTATCTACGAACGCCAGAATGCATAAAATTGACCTAAACGTCTCCTTTTCCTATTCTGAGTCGATTCTGCATGCTTTAAGTGTGTTTGGTGGCTCAGAACCATCAAAAAACGTTGAAATATAGTTCAAATTCAATAAAAATCGACAAAAATACAGTTTCTAGCTAAAATTTGATGGTTTCGTTGCACTTTCCGAGCCCGTAGGGTATCTGATTGGCTTAAAAGTACAAGAAAACACTTCAAAAGTGACGTTTCTGAAGAATATTAACAGTTTTCTTGTATCTACGAACGCCAGAATGCATAAAATTGACCTAAACGTCTCCTTTTCCTATTCTGAGTCGATTCTGCATGCTTTAAGTGTATTTGGTGGCTCAGAACCATCAAAAAACGTTGAAATATAGTTCAAATTCAATAAAAATCGACAAAAATACAGTTTCTAGCTAAAATTTGATGGTTTCGTTGCACTTTCCGACACCGTAGGGTATCTGATTGGCTTAAAAGTACAAGAAAACACTTCAAAAGTGACGTTTCTGAAGAATTTTAACAGTTTTCTTGTATCTACGAACGCCAGAATGCATAAAATTGACCTAAACGTCTCCTTTTCCTATTCTGAGTCGATTCTGCATGCTTTAAGTGTGTTTGGTGGCTCAGAACCATCAAAAAACGTTGAAATATAGTTCAAATTCAATAAAAATCGACAAAAATACAGTTTCTAGCTAAAATTTGATGGTTTCGTTGCACTTTCCGAGCCCGTAGGGTATCTGATTGGCTTAAAAGTACAAGAAAACACTTCAAAAGTGACGTTTCTGAAGAATTTTAACAGTTTTCTTGTATCTACGAACGCCAGAATGCATAAAATTGACCTAAACGTCTCCTTTTCCTATTCTGAGTCGATTCTGCATGCTTTAAGTGTGTTTGGTGGCTCAGAACCATCAAAAAACGTTGAAATATAGTTCAAATTCAATAAAAATCGACAAAAATACAGATTCTAGCTAAAATTTGATGGTTTCGTTGCACTTTCCGAGCCCGTAGGGTATCTGATTGGCTTAAAAGTACAAGAAAACACTTCAAAAGTGACGTTTCTGAAGAATTTTAACAGTTTTCTTGTATCTACGAACGCCAGAATGCATAAAATTGACCTAAACGTCTCCTTTTCCTATTCTGAGTCGATTCTGCATGCTTTAAGTGTGTTTGGTGGCTCAGAACCATCAAAAAACGTTGAAATATAGTTCAAATTCAATAAAAATCGACAAAAATACAGTTTCTAGCTAAAATTTGATGGTTTCGTTGCACTTTCCGAGCCCGTAGGGTATCTGATTGGCTTAAAAGTACAAGAAAACAATTCAAAAGTGACGTTTCTGAAGAATTTTAACAGTTTTCTTGTATCTACGAACGCCAGAATGCATAAAATTGACCTAAACGTCTCCTTTTCCTATTCTGAGTCGATTCTGCATGCTTTAAGTGTGTTTGGTGGCTCAGAACCATCAAAAAACGTTGAAATATAGTTCAAATTCAATAAAAATCGACAAAAATACAGTTTCTAGCTAAAATTTGATGGTTTCGTTGCACTTTCCGAGCCCGTAGGGTATCTGATTGGCTTAAAAGTACAAGAAAACACTTCAAAAGTGACGTTTCTGAAGAATTTTAACAGTTTTCTTGTATCTACGAACGCCAGAATGCATAAAATTGACCTAAACGTCTCCTTTTCCTATTCTGAGTCGATTCTGCATGCTTTAAGTGTGTTTGGTGGCTCAGAACCATCAAAAAACGTTGAAATATAGTTCAAATTCAATAAAAATCGACAAAAATACAGTTTCTAGCTAAAATTTGATGGTTTCGTTGCACTTTCCGTGCCCGTAGGGTATCTGATTGGCTTAAAAGTACAAGAAAACACTTCAAAAGTGACGTTTCTGAAGAATTTTAACAGTTTTCTTGTATCTACGAACGCCAGAATGCATAAAATTGACCTAAACGTCTCCTTTT